>NW_026853475.1:0-92524 GCF_026571515.1 Ruditapes philippinarum
AAAAACCTTTTAAATAAAAAAAAAAAAAACTTCGTTGTAAATGCTGAAGAGGAATGTTTTTGTGATCCCAAAAGTTCCGAACTTATGTCTTCCAATTTTTTGCAACTACATTTTTTTTTACTCTAGGGTTGTACCTATTCCTTCTTTATGGGAAGTGCAGCTTGGGGATTCGAACAAGTTCAAATTCTGGAGAAAGATTAGTTGTATTTTTTTAAAATTTTATTTTGAATTTTTAAAAAACTTCTACACCTAATTGTATGGTTTATGGTGAGTTAGGCATATTTTCATTAGTCTTACAATGGAAAAGCAAGAGCTATGTGTTTCTGATTAAAACTATTTATGCTATGGAAAATAAATATTATAAAACTTTTTATAAAATACTGTTGTCTTTGTCTCTAGGAATATTGTTAATTTTAATGGATAAATTTTGTGAAAGAAACCTTTGTAACCTTTGGATGTCAGAATATTTTTCATAAACAGAAGGTAGATATTATAATCACTTTAAAAATATTGTGAAGGCTTTAGGACTAATGATGTATGCATAGATATTGATAAAATTTCTAAGTGCTTGTTGTATCCGAACATAAAAATAATTTAGATGTACATTCCCATTTGGCATAGGAAAAATATTTTGTTAAATTTTGAATAATGACCTCATGAACAGGGACATTTTTGGCAATTGATCATAACAATAGACTCTGGTCGTTATGTCCGTATCAAGCTTTCAGTTGACGAAATTTCCACTACTTATTTGAATGTTCGTATTTAATGACATAAGACTTTAAGTTTCCCAGATTTTAATATTCATCCCAATATTTTTTAAACTTGACAGGTTTATGAATAGATGTGACAAAAAAGATTTAATAAAATTTCTTCCTTTTTGTAAAAACATTTTTAAAAATTTAGATAAATTAATACTTCTTTATTCTCCGTTTCCCATTTGTTACAATGTAAATTAATGTTGTATTAAATTCATACTTGAAATAACAATATGATCTCCTTTTTTTTTTTTTTTTAGCTAGTCATAATTTGTATTTTTTATGTAGTGATTTTGACTGTTATTTTTTTGTTTGTTTGTTAAAAACTTGTTTACCAGTTGATATTATATGCCTTTGGCTTTAATAAAGAATGAACTGACTACCAGTTCCCTAGTTTCCCGTGATGTTTTAATAAATTTTCCTATTTTTTTACAAAACAATTGAACAACACTTTTTTCCCAATTGAATTTTTTTTCCGAGCTATTAAATTAATGAACATTTATGTCTTCCCTACGGTTAAGTTAAATCGAAATCTTGTATATCATGCAGGCGCTTGAAAATCTGCCGTTCGGCTGAAAGAAGATCATCTGCAACCGTCTGCATGACCCCAGGTTAAACAGTTTACACATTTGTCGGCAAATTGTATCAACACATGCGTAGGTTATAACAGGAGCTTAATTAAAAAGGCCTTTTAAACTATTTTAGCCGGATAATTCAACAGACCAGGACCAAGGCGTCTGCGAGGTGATGTCTCAACCTTTAGCATATTCCGTGCTAATCACTATTTCATCTTCCTTTAGCCAGATAAGATAAGGGAATATCTTATTACTGTAAAAAGCAGTAGTTTAACACCCTGAAAGCTTATATATCGATTATTAAATGATAGTTTCAGTAAATTCTAGATCACAAATCGTCTCGTGATTTACTTTAACAACGCTTTAATTTTGCTCTATTTCATGCTAGGTTTGACCCGGGGTTCCATACTTACAGAAAAATTCTATAATTATATTTTGTATCGGGAACTAAACAATGCTTTCCTCCATTATGACAAAGGTTAATTTTCGGTATAAAGTATGTTACTAGTACCAAGCAAATCGGTTTAAGAGTTACAGTGTGTACTCGTTATGATTTAAAATTATAAAAACAAAAAAAAATACAAGTCCCAAAGTTGTTACACTTTATGAATAAGTAACAATCTGCTTCTTAACTTTACTTTCTAATAAATATTTTTTATTTTTCACAATATAGTTAAACAAATGAAAACGTTTTTGAAGCAGATATCAAAATTTTTTCTAAATTTTTTCTATTTATACTATAACATAGAAAATATGACTTTACAATCTAAATTTGAGATATTGTTAACCGGAAATTCGTAAACTTATATATGATATGTCTGACTCAAGAAGATAATTAATTTTATTTTTTTTTTCTTATTAATTATACTAAATGATGATATACTTACGCAGGGATATGTTATTGTTTTCATAACAAGTACATATTCAAGGTACTTGTTTTGTTGTAGGGAACTTTCAATTTACTTTCTTGTTATGTTAATGAACTCTTTCTTGTTTCGTGGGCTGTTTGTGTTTTTTTCCATATGTTCCAAGATTTTCAATAATAAACGTCAAGTTAAAATACTAGAATATAAAATACCTTATTTTACGTTGTCGTGATATTAAATTAACATTTCCATGTAAAGAGTTCAAATCTAATTTTATTTTTAAAAAAACCTCATCTACTTTCTGTTTAGTTCGTGTCATATAAATTATTCTTTCTTTGTGTATATTGAGCAAATCACAGTCATTGTTGTAAAAATAACAAATAAAACGTATGAATTTTGAAGATCAAAGCCATCATTTCATACAAAATCTGCTTTTTTTTTTATCTTTTTCAAAAAAGGCCCGAGTGATATACCTATAAGATATATGGGTTTTTATATCCCAGTTTTTGAATTTATTTAAAGGATCAGGTTTATAAATAATTTACGGTTAAAAAAACAAATGAAACATCATTTTCGTTAAAGGCATTTATAAATTATTCAGTTAACGGAACCCAGAAAGTTACCAAAAATAATTTTTAGACTTTTTTGTGGCTTTGATTATTAATAAAAGTACTTAATAGTAGCTTTCCACTCGGTTCCTATAAATAGTCTATCTATAAATAGGTAATGAGTGTTAAGAAACACAAAAAATTCTCTATACTTTTAACGAAAACTTATCACACTTTCCATGCATTTTTGCCTCATTTTCATTTTAAACAAATTTTTAACGTTACTTGCATTTTAGGCCAGACGAATTTTAGCTTTAACTAAAGCTTTAGCTGAAAACCGTTTTCTACTATTTATAAACTGGTTGTCACACTATCATTTTGTAGGTTATTTCAAATTGCTGTTTGTTCTGAACAAACTTTAGTAAATCTTAAAATAATGTAGCCATTATAAAAGTTGTTATAAATTATTTAAACACAAGGCGATCCCGTATCACATGTGTCGCTGCGATGGCCAATTTCATGTTGGGACAAATTTTTGTGACGACGGGAACAAACAAGACGGGACCAGTGCACAACTAGACTGTACCTGATCATTCCTGTAAAGTTTTGGAAATAAAAATTGCACCAGTAGTTTATGGAGGAAGTAGTCCGGACAAGCTTATTGCGTATCTGGCAACACACAGAAAAAAAACACCTTTTTATCAAAGGGCCATCACTCGGCCAAAAATCATTTCAACCCCGAAAAACCCGTGCAATATGCGCAAGGACTTGAGCTACAGATCAATCCTGTAAAGTTTCATTGAAATTACATGAGTGGTATAAGAGAAGTAGTCCCGGACAAACTTTTAAATAAAATTATAAAAAGGGCCAACTCAAAACTCAAAAAAACATTTGAACCGGAAAATGCTGACAATATGCCCACAACACTCGACTTGGTACTGATCATTCCTGTAAAGTTTGGATGAAATTGCACTAGTAGTTTATTGAGGAGTAGTCCGGACAAGCTTTTGTGTATCTGGCAACACACAGAAAAAAAACCTTTTTTATCAAAGGGCCATAACTCGGCCAAAAATCATTCAACCGGAAACCCGTGCAATATGCGCAAGGACTGGAGCTACAGATCAATCCTGTAAAGTTTCATTGAAATTACATGAGTGTTTAGAGAAATAGTCCGGACAAACTTTAAATTAAAAATTATTAAAGGGCCATAACTCTGACAAAAATCATTGAACCGGAAAATGCTGACAATATGCACAACTAGACTTGGTACTGATCATTCCTGTAAAGTTTGGATGAAATTGCACCAGTAGTTTATGAGGGGTAGTCCGGACAAGTTTTGTGACAGACGGATGGACAGACAGACAGACAGACAGACGGACAGACAGACAGACGACGGAGAAGTGATCCCTATATGTCGCTATTACTCCGTAGAGGCGACACAAAAACTGAAAGATTTAAGGTGGTTGGGTTTTTTTCGACTCTATAAAACTGGAGGTGTGGGATTTTGTCCACTCTATAACATTTTAAGGTGTGGGGTTTTGACTGGTAGGGTTTTGTCCTACATTCGCTTGAAACAGCATGTAAATTGCTTGATTATTAAAAAGGATATGCAGATTTAAAGTTAGTCCGACCTGCAGCAAACGAAGTGTCATAAATCCGCTGTTATCGCTCAGACCCGTACGCTTCACGCTAAATAATTACATAATAAACAAATATCGCAACAAAGGGGGTCTTAAATTGCGGTTACATACTCTAAATACTCTTTAAAAAATTTATGACCAAGTGACATCTGACCAATATAAAAGCTGCTAAATAGTGTCATTTTATGGAAGAAATTTCTTCAAATCCTAACGTTATTTACCGTCCTTCTGGTATCTGTCGCACATGTCACGTGACTATCGGTAAAATTTGAGGCACTCGGTGTGGGGGAATGGAACGCATTTAATTGTTTCACTTTTAAAGTTTATAATTATCCTCATTATGCCGGCTCGCCACGGCGAGCCGGTATTAAGATAGGATTTTACTGAGAAACAACCTAAAACTCCGAATCAATCCAAAAATTTAATCAAAGCTTAGCTTCCAGCTTTCTACAAAATTTATCTATCAGGGCTAGGATCCAAAATTATTTAGCCAATCAAATTTGATCTTATATAGCGTCAAAAAAACCTTTCAATTTTCACGCCATTTTTTTAAAAAAGCAGCAAGTATTGTTTTGAGCGCAAAGATATATTGAATGATTAAAATGTTTGTTTTCATGGATTCTTTTTTCAGTAAATCATATTTACACTGACTTTTGATTAAGCGATTCACCAGTCCTGTTTTACTCTGTAGTAAGTTTTTCGTTTGGTTAATTAACATAAACGGACATCTGGTTCTGTGCATTTTTTTTTTTCTTTTTCCTTTTTTTCCGGTCATTTTATCCTTTCCGGTATTTTAGTGTTTGTATTTACTGGCCGGGATCCGGGACGCCCGGGATCCGGGATCGTATAAGATAATAAGGGAAAAAACTAATAAACTATATTTGTTGTTGATTATTGTCGTAATGATAGGCCATTAAACGTTAAGTTTTTTCATTGTATGTAATGAAAGTTAAATTGATTTAACTTAGGATATAGATATATTTAGAAGCTATTTTTAACAAATCACAATACTTATAATTATATGCCTAATTAATTGGAAAATCAAAGACTATATTCTTGAATTGGTCAAATCCCCGAGATCCCTATATGCGGTCCCAGCTTTTCTGAAACAATATTCTTTGAACTGTCCAATTCCTTGGATCTCTTAATTTTTTAATATGATCCCGGCTTTTCTGAAAACTATATTCTTGAACTGGTCAATTTCCGGGATCCTATTTTTCTAATAGGATCCCGGCTTTTCTGGCTGAATTGATATATAACTTGTGTTT
The DNA here is from genome assembly GCF_026571515.1 of Ruditapes philippinarum. Lineage (NCBI taxonomy): Eukaryota > Metazoa > Mollusca > Bivalvia > Venerida > Veneridae > Ruditapes > Ruditapes philippinarum. The sequence continues at coordinate 5,656 of NW_026853475.1, forward strand.
ACTTTAGGACTTGTATCTGTCACTTATTCCAATACAAAATAACATATTACAACTTAACTTCGTATAAAGAGACATTTTAATGAATTCTACTTATCTATTTTTTTCTGGTCAAGGTCAACAGGCCATATAGTAAATGTACATAGACATAGGGACTTCATTCTATCTGTTTACATCTTCATATATACTCATATTCCTCTTTGTTAAACTGAGAGAACTGCTTTCCTTAACTTTATATGTCACTTTTATTTTGATGTTCGCTGAAGTCTTTTCAGCTAACAGAACTGTCATTTTTACATTTAAACACGCCCCTGGAAAGAAATTACGAAGCGAGTCGCTACTAGCTTTTTTAAAAGCTAACCTTGTTATTATATTACACCAGTGTCACTCGGCCTGTGTATTCGTGTACGGAATTCCGTTTATTATATATAAATTTTATTTAACCCATTACTTCATATACACGCCTTTTAACGCCTTTTTCACCCCCCCCCCCTTTTTGTTGTCTCAAATGATGAAAAAATGCCTTATTTAGGCCCCCAAACACTTGTTTTTGTTTGAGAAATGTTGTTAAAAAAGTGACCTCTTTTTCGGCGCGGCCCCCCAACCAAATGATACATCAGGGGGTTGCCAGAAGGGGGATGTGCCCCCTTCTGTTTGGGGGGTTTGAAGGGGGGCGGAGTCCCCCTCATCGCCAAGAAAATTTTGGACTTGTGAGAGGGTGTAAATGACCCCAGATTGATCATAAGGTATCATGTAACCAACGTTGAAAAGCATTTGACTCTATCTCAATCCATTGAGAAGTTGCAGCACTTTGAAATCAATTTTGATGGAAAAAATCAACGCAAAATAGTGATTTTTGGCAATTTTGAGATGTCCCCTCGTTGCCATGGTAACAGAAAATTTAAGCCTGAGCATGTTGTTGCAAGGGCAATGGTCCAGTCAACATTTGTGCCAAGTTTGATTAGTGATGAAGCAGTTTTTATAGTATTATAGCAATTTGAACTTGTAACGGGAGACTTTTCAATGAAAACAGCCATTTTCACAAAATGCTCATGAAGTAATGGGTTAAAGGAACGAAAAACTGAGCTCCAGACAGACTTAAAGTCCGTGGTACGAGGTTCAAATTAGAACGGGATATTATAATGATTCAGTTTTCTGGGGGGAAATACAATACATTTCATAATTTGTCCGTGGCTTATTAGTACTGTGTTCGATCGCAATTCATTGGTGAATAATATATTCAAAGCATTCACTAAACATATATGTTCATATCTTTTTATTGATACATCCGCAGACTATCGAACAAATATTTTAGAAATTTGTCAGGGACACCTGACCAAGAGTCATATAGGCGTTCTCATAAAAAATGTTGTCTGTTTCTTTTGACATTGCTAGAAAGCGAGGTCGACTATACATCAAGCTCCTGAATCCGTACAAAAGTCTATGAACGCAATGTAACGTCTATCAGATTACGGGACAAATACATTATTATCTTAACCATTATGAATACTTAACAAATAAAATGTCACGGAAAGATAGAATTTCACTACGTTCACTTTAATTAAGTGGATGTGTATTATAGCTTATTGATCATAGACAAATTAAAAAAGTAAGGCCTGTTTGTTTGACCTTTAAATATGAATGTGTATAACTAAATATACAGCATCCATTTATAATGTGTAAGAAGGTAATTTGATTAAAGTGATATAGTAATATGAACCTGTTTCCTCAATGAATTGAATATCCATGAATTATACTATAATACTTTTCTATGAGAAATATGGCCTCGAAGTTTTCTTGTTTGTTTCTTTTCCCCGTCAATTATCGCTTTTAAATGTAGAGAACTTCCTTTTGACAAGAGGAATCTATAATCATAATATTTTTAGAACCTACATTTCTTCCTAATTCAAATTTTGCTCTTGTTACAGGTCGGGAAACATGTCAAAGAAAATGTCAAGAATGGCTGCTCGCTCTGGAAAGGACTCATCTGCGATGTCTTCAAATTCAGAAATGGAGAGGTACGTTGATTTAAACGATGTTTTACAATATCAAATATATTTAACAACTAAGAACAGGGAGCTGAAGTATCTGAAGCACGCTCCGTTCCTTCGCTTAATGATCTGATTTTGTTTCCGATTTATTCCCCATAACGGCAGCTCGCTTATCATAAATATTTTCAATCATCTTATCAGGGGAACGGAGATTTCTTTCTTGAGACAATTTTATGGGGGATTTTATATTGAAAAGTATATATTATACAATGGGTCTTATAGCTCATTATTACTTTATTTTGGTTCCTATTGCGTTCAATTCTGTAGCATCGCATTTATATCTATATTAAGTAAAGAGACTTAATAAGAAATAATAGACTAGTATTTGTTCTTGATAAAAGTATTTTTTGTGTCCCTGTGACTGCTTAGTGTATTCACTTCGAGGACATTTACAGAAAGTTAAACCAAACATTCAAAAGGAATTGATTTTTGCATATTTTGCATACATTGTATATATCAAAAAAATAAAGTTATACTTTTGGTTTTAAAAACAATTTCTATTATCTTGTACATGCAATCCGCTAAAAGTACTACTTTTCCTACCATTTATGTCTAGTAAGGTCTATAATTACAGTTTTCTTTTCTTTCAGTTCATTTGATACTGACTGGAGGGAATCAAGAACGGCTGCACAATGTGTGTCACATCTTTGCTTCTCAGAACATCTTTCTGACATCAGCTTTACCTTCAGCGACGATAAAAGTGTGAAACTTCCAGCGCATAAATTTGTACTGAGCATGCGAAGTGATGTTTTTGAAGCCATGTTTTATGGTTCTCTTGCAGAAGGAGGTGAAACGGTGTTAATCAAAGATGTCAATCCTGACGTAATGAAGACGGTTTTAAGGTTAATATATCACAATATCATTGAATGCACAGCTGTTGAATCTGCAATAATTAATGGTGACAACCTTAAAAAGATAACAATTGAGAATATGCGTGATTGTCCATAATGTTGTTTTTTGTTGTTGTTTTTTGTGTGTTTTTTTTCGGTTATTTTCAGTTCTCTCTTCTTAGGTAGACATATCATTGTACTGAATATCGATGAGATATCATTCATTTACTTTTTATTAATTATGCCCCCCTCATTCAAAGAAGTGGAAGTATATTGCTTTGCATTTGTTTGTCTGTCGGTCCATCGTTCCGTAGACCAAACGGTTCCCGATCAATAACTAAAGAATGCTTAGGCCTAAGAACTTCAAACTTGGTTCCATGATTGAAAATGACCAGAAGATAACCCCTGTTCATTTTAAGGTCAAATGTCAAAGGTCAAGGTCACAATGACATTGAAGGTAAAAACGGTTTCCGATCAATATCTAAAGAACGCTTAAGTCTAGGAACTTCAATCTTGGTATGATAATTGTACATGACCAGTATATGACCCCAGTAGTATGATGATTGAGCGAGTCTAGGCCACCCCAAAATGACAATTCATTAAATCATCAAAATAACGTCTTAATTACATAAACTGAAATTACTAAACCATTAAATCATCAAAATAACGGTTTCAAACATTCAAAAAACCCTCAATATAGATATAATACAACATAGTGTGTCTAGCGCACCACCCTAAAAAAAATTTTTTTTCCAGTTATACCCCTTTTTTTATAACCTACTTTTTTAAAAAGATTTTCTTCTCCAACATCCCTTAAAAAAAATTTTTTTATCCCCGGCGTGATTCGAACCCTCGACCCATAAAAAATAAAAAAATTAATAGACACCGCACATAATGGCACCTTTAAAAATATTTTTTTTTCTGAATGGAATCTGAATTTATAGTAGAAAAAAATAAAAAAAAAATTTCCAGTTATACCCCATTTTTTTAACAACGATTACCGTTCATTTAGTGAAGGTTATAATCTCACCTAAACTGAACAAAATATAAAAGTAAAATTGATAATGCGTGAAGAAAATGTAATTTAAATAGTATGAAGCAATCACGCGATTGATCAAAGAGTGTCGATTTAATAGCTGGTACAAAAACCTACCATCGTTCAAAATCTGCATGGGTGAAAAGGCCATGAAAAACGAATTATCCAACCGTATATACCTCACTATAGCATGCGGTCTACCACAGCGGCTCATTTACATATTTTGAAAATTTCTGCATAAAATAAAATTTTATGAATACGTAAGTAAAGAAAATTATATTCGTAAAAAGTAAAATGTAATAATACCTATTACTATACTTCCTACTATTAATGCTGTTCTTTTATCTTCGTGTTCATCATTTATTTTTTTTCTTTAATTTCTACATGTACAGGTTCTTCAGGTATTTTATCATTTTTTGGTTCCGGTATAGATTTCTTTGTTGGTGTTCCTTTAATTTCTGTATGTAGAATTGTTGGAATTGGTTGAATATTAACATCATTATTCAATCCAAGTTTTTGATAATTAGTTGCTACTATAATTTTATTATTATAATTTTGTATTTCTCCGATTCTTAATTCCATATTACTAGGAGACATGTACAAACCAATTCCGTAAACATAATCAACTTTACTTCTGGCAAATTTTAATGTATTTTGATATCTTTTAATTTGACTCGGTAAATCTACGGGACTATTAATTGCATCCTCAACGTTGGATCCTCAAAGCTGTTCCTGTTCCGAGTATATCAGTTCTTGTTTGAGATTGTGAACAAAGAATAGCCCAACAATAGGTTCTTATTGATTCGTTAATCCGTTGAACGCCTGCTCTCGTAAAACCTTCTGAAGTATCGAGAATAAATGTGGTCCAAACATCCTTAACATCATCTTCTTGTTGAATATAATCAATATGAATTTTCTTTGGTGGAAGATATTCGCATGATGAAATACCACATTTTCTTCCACCTGGAACTTCAGGCCCGAATGTCATTTTTGATAAATCTAAATCAGATGATGTGCTGCTAGAAATATGTTTTGAAGAATAATCATGTCTAAAATCAGTTCGTTTCCATGCAGAGTGACTAGTTGTGTGAACTAATCCTAAACCATTTCCACTTTTATACATTTTTTGTCTCCAATCTGAATGAGGGTCTACATTAAACTCTTTACATATTCTTTCGTAAGCACCACGGTCATAACTGTTGTTAAATGCATTCCAACTTTTATCTTGTGGTAGGGCAATAGATAATTCAAATAATATTCTTCTTGTTTGGTAGTAAACGTGAAATAAGAATAGTGAACCGGTCAACCCTCCTGCTTTTAAATGGTTGTTAACATCTATACCACAACCTGTAGTAGCACACCATATAGCGAAGTTTAATTGATTTTGCCAAAACGATAACCAGTCTGCATTCCATCTATTAACTATTTCATTTGATGATATTTTTGGTAATAGGTAATTTTCAAATATATTTGGGAAATCCGCATTAAAACTTTTCTTATCTGATGAAATAATAACGGATTGTTTTATTATATCTATAGGTTTTTTAAGATATATTCCCCCTGTATTATAAACTACTTCTTCGTTGTATTTGAAATTATGTACTGTCATTTTTATTTATTAAAAAAATGTATCAAACAATTTCAAACATTGAAAACACTATAAATTTCCTACAATATATAGATAACAAATGTGGAAATAAGATAATTGGATTAAGGAGTTTTACTTATACTATAGGTTGGTATAATTTAATTGATGAATATATACAAAAGGATTTTGATAGTCCTAACAAGATTACAAATGGTTATTACAGTTTTCAACAAATAGTAGATATATTTGACAATTATAATATTACATTAACTGTAAATGAAACAAATGGTATTGCCTCTTTAATTACTTCCGATGATTTGAAGATAAGTAAAGGTTTAAAACAAATATTAGGGTTTAAAAATAAGAAAATATTTACTGCTAATGAAACGCACTACGGTGAAATAACAATAGATTTTGCACCTTATAAACAACTATATGTTCATCTTGAGCAAATAAATAGCTTTTACAATTTCTTTGATGGTGCTCCTAGTAATATTCTTTGTGTTGTTCCCGTTGAAAATAAACCATTCGGTGATATTGTTCATATTAATTTTAGTAATCCACAATACAAACAATTGACACATGGTGATATTTCTGAATTAAGTATAAGCGTTTGTGATGAGAAAGGTCAGAAAATAAACAACAATGGATTAACAATTAGTTGTGTTTTGGAAATTATATAGTTTTTTTTTACTTTTTATTAATATAATTATTAGCAGCTGCATACAACATTCCGGCAACAAGAACAACTACAGCCCATAAATGTTCACCAAACCAGGATACAACTTTACCCGCGGAAGAAAGCAACCAAGAAACAATAGCACCGATAATACCGGGCAATGCTTCTGCAGCTTTACCAGCTAGAGTAGCTAACAGTTTACCAAGATTTGATAATTGTTTTTTTATCCAGTCTTTTACACCACTTCCATCTTTTGGAGGAGGCTTAGGTGTTGTAGTTCCACCACCGGTAGTAGGAATAAAAGTCTCAACAATAACACCAATAATCATTCCGAAAGCAGTTAAAACACTAACAATTGTAATTCCTTGTTCTCTGAATAATGTTTTTATTCTCTCGGCTAATGTAGTGTCTTCTTTTAATACTTTATTTATTGTTTCTTTTATTCTATTTATCTGACTACGTAATTTATCTCTATTAACATTAATTACTTCCAGTCTTGCACTTCTCTCAGACTCCAAATCTCTTATTCGACTACTTATCCTCTCTATTTGAAATTCATCATTATCTGATTTGGCTTGTTCTAATTTACGGTTTTCTTTTTCTATGTCTTTATTTGTTTCATTCAATTTAGTCAATTCATTTGCAATCTCTTCTTTTACAGTAGTCATCGCTTTGAGGACACCATCCATTTCTCTTTTTGTCATATCTGTTTGTGTAGCAGTTGTAGTTTCCGTGAAAGATGTTTCAAAAGTTTTAACTGCAGTTTCAACTTCGTCAACTGTGTTTGTTAAATCTTGTATTTCTTGTGGTGAAGAAATGTCTTGCAAAGGAATATTCTTTGTTTTTATTTTGCTGTTTAATTCTATTAATTTAGCAAACTCTTTTCTACCTTGCTTGATTCTTGTAACAGATGGTTGAAAATCATTTACACCTAAAAAATCCCTAACAAATCCAACACCATATTTCCTTTGAAGAGTATTAAATGATAAAAATGTTACTATTTCATCAGGGTTGTTAGATTTATAATATGTTAATGCATATTCTTTATCTCCTTCGACATATAACATTGGTCTCCCTAATTTGTCATTTTTGACAACGGAATCTATATTATGTACAGATTCTTCATTCCTTTCATAAACTCTATTTGTCATTTGTTGTGTTATTTTCTTTTTCATAGATATCTTATCATCACCTGATAAATCTTTTAAACTAGTATATTGAATATTTAATGTTCTTTGAAACTGTTCTTCATCCGTAAAAGATGTTTCATCTAAATCCTGTTCATCATCTTTATCATCATAGTCATCTTTATCAAACGCAGAATTATCAAATTCAAATCCGCCTTCAGCCATTTTTATTACTTAAAAAATATCCTTAAAAATTTCCCTTTAAAAATGTCGGCTTTTGGAGAAAAATTAAACCCCTACAGAAAATTAAGAGAACCACGTGGTATAAGAGGAATTCGTCAAAGTGTTGTTATAACCAATAATCCTTCAACTATTGACCAAAATCAACAATTGTTAGTGAGATTTCCTAATCTAAGTAGTAATGATGTTATTGTTCCCGGATCAGTCAGATTAGCATTTGAAATTGAACTAAACTCTAAAGATGTAAATGCAACAGTATATCAAAACATAGGAAGAGCAATAATTAAGAAAACAACAATTAGAATAAGTGGAAATGAAGTTATGTCTATTGATGATAGCGATATTTACCATTGTTATATCGATTTATGGAAGTCTCCCCCTGAACGTGTAAATATGGCCTATCAAGGTATCGGTAAAGATAATATGTTGAAACACAGGGTTGGTGCTGCAGATGCTTCATCAGACAAAGAAGATGAGGCTGTAGCAAAAGCATACAAGAACAGATTTTGCATCCCACTTGATTTTGAACTATTAGAAACGCATATGCCATTCTACCAAGCTGGTCTCGGTGATAGACTCGAATATGAACTTACTTTTAATGATTATGAAAAAGTTATTAAATCAACAGATGCTACTTCGAGTTATACAATCAAAAACATATGTTTGGAATTCGATATGGTGTCTGACCCAGAACTTGCAAAACAAATAAGACAACAGGTAGATGGTAAAATGGTTATTTTATATGACAGAATACTCAGACACAGAAAAATAACTAAAAATAAATCTGATACTCTTTGGAATATTAATCTAAATGTTCCTGCTAGAAGTATGAAAGGTGGTCTATTGTTGTTTGAAGACCCAGATAGAACATCAACTGAAACTTATTACAATCCGAATATAACAAAAGTAGGAATGACAATAGAAGGAGTCCCAAATCAACTATACAGTCAAGGAATGAAATCTTATCAACAGTGGGATGAGATAAATAAATTCTTTGCTTTGAATTCAAAACGAAATAAAGAAACAAATATGATTGTAAAAGATTTATGTTTCACTAGTACAACATTAGAAAAATATTTAACAAACAATTATGGATTATGGTTTGATTTACGTTCCACGGATGACAACTCACTACACGGTTCGGGAAGAAGAATTGAAAATGCATCAGAAGGTATTACAATACAAATCGAGAAAGAAGCAGGAGCGGATGAACCTATAAATGTTTATTTATATATTATACAAGATGCACAAATTAATTTTGAAGATGGTAGATTTAAAGAAATTAGTTATTAAGCGAGTAAGTAGATTATTTTATTTTTTTTTATTATTAAAATGGAATTACCAAAATATCCACACTGTGCAATTATTTGCGGCCAAACTGGCTGTGGAAAGACTGAATTTGTTTTAGACTTACTTGAAGGTAAATATAATCGTGTATTTAATCATATTGTTATACTTTGTCCAACCATTCAATGGAACAAAGCATACAAAAATCGTAAGTGGATTGGTGATGTCAAAAATCCAAAAACAAAGAATCTTATATTCGTAAATCCAATTGTTAAAGGTGAAGAGAAATTACAAGAACTATTAAGAATATTCTTCAAAAAGTACGCTGGTTCTCCTACTTTATACATCATTGATGATTGCAGTGCTACAAAAGAATTAACGAAGAAAAAAGATATGCTTTCGGAAATGGCTTTCTCAGGAAGACACGCAGAACAATCAGTATGGGTTATATCACAAAGATACAATTCAGTTTTAAAAGATTTAAGAGAACAAACAAAATGGTTATGTATGTTTTACACAAAAGACAGAGATAGCTTCGAAAATTGTCTACGAGAAAATGATGTCATTCCTACATTGGAAGAACGACAAAGAATAAAGGAAGAACTAAAAAAGGAGAAGCATCGTAAATTAATTTTGAAAACTGACCAACCTACTAATTATTGGGTAGTTGATTAAGTTATTTTTTATTTAATTAATGCTATAGCAATGCTTAAGTAATGCTTTAGTAATGCTTTAGTAATGCTTTAATGCTTTAGTAATGCTTTAGTAATGCTTTAGTAATGCTTAAATTATATAAAATAAAGAATAAATTTTTGCTTAAGTAATGCTTAAGTAATGCTTAAGTAATGCTTAAGTAATGCTATAGCAATGCTTTAGTAATGCTAAGGTTTTTACATATGTTTTTAGTAATGCTTTAGTAATGCTATAGTAATGCTTAAGTAATGCTTTAGTAATGCTTTAGTAATGCTTTAGTAATGCTTAAATTATATAAAATAAAGAATAAATTTTTGCTTAAGTAATGCTTAAGTAATGCTTTAGTAATGCTTTAGTAATGCTATAGTAATGCTTTAGTAATGCTAAGGTTTTTAGTAATGCTTTAGTAATGCTTTAGTAATGCTTTAGTAATGCTTTAGTAATGCTTTAGTAATGCTTAAGATTTTTAATATTACTTAAAATAGAATAAAAAAAATGATACCTGAAATACTTCAAATACTAACAATTATAACAAACACTGCAGTCTTATCAGTAGTTGGATATTGCGTATTTAATTATTATAAAATAAAAAAAATATTTAAAAATATACCAATAAAAATGGATGCTGAAAAAATACTCAAAGAAAACATTACATGTGATGAAAATAATGAATTAGATGAAATGAAACTTGATAGATTAGCATCAATTGTTGCTGGTGGAGGAAGTAAACAATATCTTGGAAAAGAATACCAAATGTCAGACATTGATACAATGACACCAGAACAAATAAATAAACTATACTGCAGATATGAAGCTAGATTAGGAGCAAGTATGACTAAGACATTGGGAAACTCTTTTATTAATTTATATGTTATGGGTGTATCAAAATATTTTAATGTTGTGGATCCCCCAAAATTAATACAAGATTTAGAAGAAGATCCATTTGTAAATAATGCTCTGAATAGTTCATGTTGTAAACTTTATTATAGATACGGAATGTATCTTGCTCCTTTTACTGCTATGTTAACAACAGCAAAACATATTGATTTTAATAAATCTACAGATAATGAATTAGAAAATATTACTATAAAAAATGACGAGTGAAAAAGTTGAAATTATTATGCCGGATGAAAAAGAAAAAACTAAAGAAAAAACGAAAAACCCAAAAAGAGTATCTGCAGGTAAGAAAGGTGCAGAAGCAAAAAAAATGAAAGCTGAATTAAATAAAAAAGAAAATGAAGAAATAAAGAAAGAAAACATAAAATTAAAATCTATAACAAAAGATGATGATGATGAAGTTAAAGAATTTACAAGTTTAAATATGTACAAAAATTATATACCTTTGTGTTTAATTGGAGTTGCCGGATTGGGATTATATATTTATAAGTCTAAACAAGTTAAACCTATTATAAAACAGCAACCTGTGATACAACAGCAACCTGTTCTACAAAAAAAAGAAATTGAGTCAAAAGAAAATAGTATAGGTAGTTGGTAAAAAAAATTGTTTAAATTTAATATATAAAAATGGCGACACAAATTGACGGAAAACAAATAGCGAACATGTTATATCATGCTGGAGTGGAAACTGCACTAACAATTGGATATTCAGAACTAGGTAGAAAACTATTAAAAAGACCAGCACCAAAAGTAGATTTTAATATGGGAGATGTTGGAATGTTAACTATCGATATATTACTCGCAATGGCAACTAAAGATATGTTGGTTAAGCAGGGTATTATACCAGCAGATATTATGAAGTAAACTTTTTTTTATTTTATTTTATTTATTTAAAAATGGCTAGTGCAGTAATAATGATGATTGGTGGTGCAGCGGTTAATGCGTTAGCCTTTTCGGGTAGTAATTATTTGTTTTCGCATATGGGTAAAAATAGTGATATAGAGAGAAAAAGACACGATAAAGCGATGGAAAAATTACAAGAAGAAACAACTGCATGGAATGAAAAGAGAACAGAAAGATTAGATTTTATTAATGAACAAATGAAAAAGGAACGCCATGCTACGGAAGAATTTGATAATGCTGATACAGCAATGAAAGAATATTATTATATTACTGGAAAACAATTACCGGCTTTACCTCCTAAACCCGTATTAAGTGATTTTTACACTCCGTCAGAAGACCAGAAAAATAGAGAGATTGCATTTATTGTTGGTGGTATGGCATTAACTGGTTTTCTTGCATATAAAATTAAGTAAAATAACCATACGGTAAAGTATCTATTCCATTATCACATATATATCTTTTATCATCAAATGGTGACATACTTATTTTATTTATTTCATTAACATACATTTCATGTTTATCAGAATTCATTGTATACATTTTATTCATTTTAGTTTTATTATTAAACAGACAATCTTTATAATCATCAAACTTAATATCTTTCTTTATTGTTGTTTTTCCAATTCCTTTTAATTTTTTTTCTTCTTCTACTTTTTGATTACTTAAATCTGTTAACGTGAAAGAATATGCTTTACTTCTCAGGAAAACTATTTCATTCATAATTTTCCCATTAAGTTCATCTTTAAATTTACCAATTACTTTTTTATTTTTTTCCGAATATAAAGGATGATCTTTAGGATAACCCGATGTATCTAATTCATCTGTTATTTCTTCCATATCTTTATAAATATCTTTAGTTTTAATGCTTAAGATTATAGAATCCGTATCACTTGCAACTAATTCATTCTTTTCCCATAATTTATTAACAACATTATAATAAAATTTATACATTAATTTTTTTGAGTAATCTAATACAGCTTGTCCTAAATAAATAGGTTTATTAAATTTAACGGAAGTAACATTATTTATTATTGCAACAAAGTTATCGTTAAATATTACTGAATCTTTAAAATTTGGTTTGTTTATATATTTTTTTACTTCGTCTTTATTGTAAGATAATATAATTTCACTTCTTCCTCTAATATCTTCTAATGTCTTTCCGTAGAAACTATTGTTCATTAACTTCCATAAATCTTTTTCTGATTTTCCATCCTTTCTTTGTTCGGTATTAAAATCAATATATTTTTTTAACCATTTACTTTCTTCAAAGGAAATAGTTCTATATACTTTTGTTACTTTCATACCGAGTTTAATATATTCCTTTAAAATACTATTATGAATAATATATTTCTTTTTATCATATAATGTTAAGAATAGTTTTTTTTTCTTTACCTAATGGTTTATCTCCTAATAAATTTAATTGATAATCAGATAATTCTTCTTTGTTTACTTTTATTTTTTCTGGTGCTAGAGGATATCTAAATGTTTTCTTTTTGCATTTATTTGTATATTCTAAATCACATTCAATGATACATCCTCTACCTTCTGGAATATTTTTATAATATTCAGGATTTTCTTCCCATTTAAAATCTTTAGTTGGTAACTTTTGTGACATTGCCCAACCATATAAATTATTAGCATCTAGGTATAATAAATAGTTTTCATCACCATTCTTTAATATTTCTAAATATTCTTGCATTTCGTTTTCGTCATGATAGTTAGGAGTATACTTATTAAAAGCTTTTACGTGTCTTGGTCCTAGAACGCCAGAAAAACCACCTCTAATACCTTTCTCAAACATTTGTAACATATCAACATCAGTTAATAATTCTAATTCTATTTCCGTATATTTCAAACCGCATTGCCACGTTAAACCCGGTGCAGAATAACAATAACAAGGATCTATTTTATGATGTTTTAAAAAGAAGTCTCTAAATTTTTCGAATGCATCTGCTAATATCAATACATCTGTTTTAAGATACAGCTCGTGATAATCCTGTAAAGTTTTACAATTAAAATATTCCCATACTCTCTGTGCATGTTCATACTCTTTTTCTGTAATTGTTTGTTGGGTTAATGTTGAATAAAATTCTTTAATATCTGGCAATTTATCATCTTTTAATTTTTTTATATAATCAATGTATTCGTACGGATAGAATCCTTTTTGTTTTAGTAGACTAATATCTCGCAAATTCCCGTAGGTCGCAAACTCTTTTTCTAAAATAGGAAACTCATCAATTGATTTGGCAATATCTGATAAGCCTTTTAACATAAATCTGTATGAATCAAGGAATCTTAATTTTTTAAATGCTGTTCCGTAATCTATAGAAATATATTCTTCTGAGTTTTTAGAAAGAAGTTTTACTTTATTATATTCATCTTCATATTTCATCAATTCTTCAATTATGAAATGGAAATCATAATTTGATCCATTATGAAAAAACACTGGTATTAATTTTGTTGCTTTACCTTCTTTTGTATTACACGATTGACACGCTGCTCCTCTATATTTTCCTGAAAGATGATTATGTTCCCTTATTTTACAATTATCTCGCGAACTTTGTGAGCTCCCGTAGGTCGCAAATTCTTTTTTACAAATATAACATTCAGTTGCTTCTTGAAATTCATCTTCTTCTTGTTTACTTAAACATGGTTTTTTCTTTTCATTTAGATACATCTGATAAGTAATCTTTTTAAAAATTTTAACTATCTTTTCAACATATTTTTCTTTTGCATCGTTTCCAACATAAGAAATGTATTCTGATTCATAGATTTCTGGATAATCAGATTTAACATATATTCCATAACTATTTATTTCTTGTTTACTTATTGGTTTTATATAAGATTCATTAGGATTTGGTTGAGATGACTTTATAGGAATATTGTTTGATTCAAAATCAGAATAGATAACAAATGGTAATTTATTTTTAAAATGATAATTTTTAAATTTAAGAATATTTTCTCCTGGTTTTGGCATTATGGTTGTACAATGTTTATTATCATAACATATTTTTTTATGTATAATTAGTGTTTTTTCTCTTTGAAATCCTTGTAAACAATTTCTGCATGTAAATGATTTATGCTTATTCTTATCACACATGTAACTATTTAAATCTTTAATTAAACAATAATGGGTATTTTCATTACTTTCAATGTATAAGAGATCAATTGGATTTTCACTTTCTATGTTTGAAACATAAACAGGATACAAAGATTGTTTATCTGTTTGATTCTCTAACGCAAATACGTTGATACTTAGATTATTTTGTTTTTCTACTTTTGAGATATCTTTTATTGATACAGGATATTCAATCCCTTTCATGTTAATTTCATTTTCGTGTGCTTTATATTTAGTTACTCTTTGTTTATGTTCAGAAGCAGGATATAACTTTGATAATATAGACCAAAGAAAACATTTATTATCATTTTTGTTTTGAACATTAATAATATTATTTGATTTAAATTGAAGAGGAATATAAGATGAAGCTTTCTGATAATCATATTTATATTGTTTTACTATTACACTTTTAATATTGTTGAAAACAAAACCAGATCCTCTTTCTTGAAATTCATCTATCCAAGCTTCAAATTTATTTATTAAACTTTTATAGAATGTAGATATATTATTTTGTGTTAGGATAACTTGAGCAGGATGAGAGTAATGACTTTCTATTATATCAAATGCCATGGGAGTTGAAAATTCACTCGTTATTATTATTTTTATTTTCGAAGGAAATTGATTGATATCTATTTTATCTTTTAATATGTTTATATATTTAGTTATATCCTCTTCGTCAATATCATCAATAATAGTTTCAGTAATAAGATCTTTAAATGTTTTGGATTTTTGTGTTCTCATTTTTAATATATATAATTTTAATTATCTATAAATTTTTTATATTTTTTTATTGTAATATTCATGTTGATAATTAGGATTTTTAAGTATAAATTCTTGATAAGATTTTTTATATTTTTCTTTATTATTTTGATAATGTAATATTTGTTTTGGTTTATTACATTGTATACATGAAGATTTAACTCCCATTATTCTACCGTTTTGTTTATGATATTCACTTAGTAATTTGTATTCATTACATTTTGTACAGATTTTTCCTTCTGTCATTTTTTACGAAATCAATTTTATATATTAAAAATGGAGCATCCGAAAATTTATTGTTTACGTTGTAAAAAACATACCGATAATGATTCAGTCGAACAAGTAACAACAACCAACAATAGACAAATGTTAAAAGCTAAATGTTCTGAATGCGGATCTAAAAAAAGTAGATTTAAAGCTGGTTTAACAAATAAATTAGCAGATGAACTACATCATAGAGTTATAAAAAAATTTCCTAAAAGACGCGTTTATGTTAATTCAATAGACCAAACATGGGCAGTTGATTTGGCAGATATGCAACAATATTCGAAACAAAATAAACACTATAAATATTTATTAGCAGTAATAGATGTTTTTAGTAAATACGGTTGGTTAATTCCTTTAAAAAATAAAACAGGAGTAACGGTAAGTGAAGCATTTAAAACATTATTTGAAGAAAGAAAACCGATGTATATTTGGTCAGATAAAGGTTCTGAATTTTATAACCGGCAAGTAAAAGAATTGTTAAAAGAGAATAACATAAAGTTATATTCAACTGAGAATGAAGAAAAATCTAGTGTAGTAGAACGTTGGATAGGAACAATGAAACAACGTATGTTTAAATATTTTACTGCTCACGAAACTAATAAATATTATGATGTATTAGATGATTTAGTTAAAGATTATAACAATACAGTTCATTCTTCTATTAAAATGACACCTGTTGAAGCAAGTAAAAAAGAGAATGAATCAACAGTGTATGAACATTTATATCCAGAAAAAGAAGAAGAAATTAAAAAACCTAAATTCAAAGTTGGAGATAGAGTAAGAATTGCAAAACTGAAAGGTAAATTTGAAAAGGGTTATACTACCCGTTGGAGAAGAGAAATATTTGTAATTGATGAAGTTTTAAATACAGATCCTGTTACTTATAAAATAAAAGATTTAAAAGATGAAGAAATTAAAGGTAGTTTTTATGAACAAGAATTACAGAATACTGATTTTTAGAATATAAAAATGAGTATCTTTGGAATCAAAAAACATAAAAGAAACAACTCTGAACTTGGTAATAAAATGAATATACCATTAGATATGAGCGGTAACTCTATAATTAATTTAGGAAATCCAGAAAAACCAAGTGATGCTGTTAGCAAAAGATTTGTTTTTAGGAGAATTAAAAGTGTAATAGACGACTATGAATTGGGAGATATAAAAAACATTAAAGACTTACTTCAAACCGAAAAGTCAGACATTGATCAACTTTCTGAAAGCATTAAAAATAATGAAGAAGCAACAATCACACTGCAAGGTCAACTCCAGAAAGAAATGACACTCTTATCAGAAACACTTAGTAAAACAGATAATGAAATAAAAGTTGCATTAAGGCAAAACATTCTTTTAATCGCAGACCGAATTGATAAAATAAAGAATAGCATGATTAAACACAACGAACTTAAGAACAAACTTGCTGAAGTTGAGAAAAAGCTACAACATATGTATCAGCTAGAAATAAAAGAAGAAATAAAAACGTTAAAAGATGACTCAACGGAATTGTTTAATACATTTTCTGAAAAGTTTGATGAATTCAAAGCACAACTAGAACAATCTGCTTCACAAAGAAGCGATGCACAAGATGGAGAAATTAATAATTTAAAAGTTAGATTAAATCAAATGAAAGATTTCCTTACTGATAATCTGCAGAAAGAAATTACCAGACTTGATGTGGATGTTAAAAATTCAGTTACGATTCTGAAAAGTAAAATAGAAGCTCTCGAAAAGGTGCAAAATAAACGAGCTGATGACTTAGGTAAAATTATACTTGATACAACCTCGGACCTCTAAGTAGTAAACAAGGAGATATCTGATATTATTAACAACAAAATATATCATGTTCCTTTATTCCATATGTGGAATGATTCTACTCTAGAAGTTAAAGTTTTACCTACTACTTACGAAATCGGTAAAAATAATCGTTATATTCAAACTCATAACCTATTTGAGTTTTTTAATTCTCATTATTCACCCTGTTGTAAATTATAATGATTATATAGAAGAGGAACGTGAATTGAATATAGGTAACTTTAGCAACGTGAGTGGTTTTACAACTAAAAAAGATGGAACATACTACATTAATATAAAACTTATAATAAAGGGTAAAAGCGACTTTTTATTGATATGGCAGGAAAATTACAGATCTGAAAACGAAGACAGGACTCATGAAGTACTTTTAAAAAAATCAACTGATGAAAATATTTTTGAAGACGTTATAAAGCAACAGTTTTTAAAGAATACATCAATTGCAATTATTCCAGTCCTGATTACCGACCAATTATTTACTATTGAAAAAGGTAGTTACATTAGATTTACTTATTCTTGGGAATGATTTCTTTTAAATTGTATTTAAAAAATTCCCTTTAAAAATGAAGCAACCAACAGCCCCGGATCCTTTATATCCAGAATTACCAGTAGAAAAATGGTCAAAATTATAGATTACAAAAAATATCAGAAATAGAAAAAAAATTAATTAATGAAAGGGATACTCGTAAATCATTATATAAAAAATATAAACGCGGAATTAATATTACTGATGGTGTTGATACAACTCTCATTTCTGGGAGTGTGGTTATGGGTGGTATTGGAATCGTAGTACCGTTTATGTTGCCATTAGAAATTGTGGCAGCAGTTTGTGGTGTAGCGGGGGTATGTGTAAAGTTTATTAGAAGGAGACTGCATTCAAAAGCAAAAAAGCATGATGAGATTAAAACTATTGCTGATAGTAAATTGAATAGTATAAAAGATTTGATTTCTAAGGCTTTAACAGATGGGCAGATATCTGAAAATGAATTTAAATTGATTTTAGATGAATTAGATAAACATAATAAACTAAAAGATAGTATTCGTTCAAAACAAACAGGATTGAGTGAGACAGAGAGAAAGAAGTTAATAGAAGAGGGAAAGGCACAGGCTTTAAACGAGTTAAAAAAAAATGGGAAATGTTTAATTTTATTTAATAAAGTTACTATAGTAAATGATCCACCACCAAAATATATTACGTATTCATAAAATTTTATTTTATGCAGAAATTTTCAAAATATGTAAATGAGCCGCTGTGGTAGACCGCATGCTATAGTGAGGTATATACGGTTGGATAATTCGTTTTTCATGGCCTTTTCACCCATGCAGATTTTGAACGATGGTAGGTTTTTGTACCAGCTATTAAATAGACACTCTTTGATCAATCGCGTGATTGCTTCATACTATTTAAATTACATTTTCTTCACGCGTTATCAATTTTACTTTTATATTTTGTCAATAAATCTTATTTCAGATTATAATATATTCTATACCTTCACTAAATGAACGGTAATCGTTGTTAAAAAAATGGGGTATAACTGGGAAAAAAAATATTTTTTTCTACTATAAATTCAGATTCCATTCAGAAAAAAAAGAAGAAAAAAAAATATTTTTAAAGGTGCCATTATGTGCGGTGTCTATTAATTTTTTTATTTTTTATGGGTCGAGGGTTCGAATCACGCCGGGGATAAAAAAATTTTTTTAGGGATGTTGGAGAAGAAAATATTTTTAAAAAAGTAGGTTATAAAAAAAGGGGTATAACTGGAAAAAAATTTCTTTAGGGTGGTGCGCTCGACACACTATGTTGGATTATATCTATATTGAGGGTTTTTTGAATGTTTGAAACCGTTATTTTGATGATTTAATGGTTTAGAAATTTCAGTTTATGTAATTAAGACGTTATTTTGATGATTTAATGAATTGTCATTTTGGGGTGGCCTAGACTCGATCAATCATCATACTACTGACCCCTATTGATTTAAGGCTCAAGGGGTCAAAAGTCAAGGTCACATTTATCTTGTAGGTAAAAACTGTTTGCGATCAATAACTAAATAACGCCTACGCCTAGAAACTTTTAACTTGGTTTGGTGATTGTACATGACAAGTAGATAACTGCTATTGATTTTGGGGTCAAATGTCAAGGTCACATTGACCTTGTATGTAAAAACAGTATCCGATCAATAACCTAAGAACGCTTAAGCCTAGGAATTCAAACTTGACATTATGATCGTACATGACCATGACATGACCCGTGCTGATTTCGGGGTCATAGGTCAAAGGGTAAGGTTACATTGACCTCGTATGTAAAATCGGTTTCCGATCAATAATTTAACTTAGGCCTAGGAAATTCAGTCTTGGTATTATGATTGTGCTAACGAGCAGATGACCACTTTTGATTTTGGGATCAAGGGTTTAAAGGTCAAGATCACATTGACTTTGTAGGTAAAACGGTTCTCGATCAATAAAAAAAGGAGGTTTAGGCCTCGGAACTTCAAACTTGGTATGATGATTGTTCATGACCAGTAGATGACCCCTATTGATTTTGGGGTTAAAGGTCAAGGTCAAGGTCCAATTGACCTCATAGGTATAAATTTTCCAATCAATAATTAAAGAAGGCTTAGGCCTCGGAACTTCAAACTTGATTTGATGATTGTACATGACCAGTAGATGACTCCTATTGATTTTAAGGTCAAGGTCACAATGACCTTTTGGTAAAAGACAGTTTTCGTTCAGTAACTAAAAACGCTTTGGCCTAGGAACTTTCAAAATTGGTATGAGGACTGTACATGACCAGTAGATGACCCCTATGATTTTGTGGTCAAAGGTCAAGGTCACATTGACCTTGTAGGTAAAAACGGTTTCAAAAAGTTAACATTGCCTAAGCATAGGAACATTAAACTTGGTATGATGATTGTTCATGACCAGTAAATGACCCCTATTGACTTTATGATCAAGGGGTCAAAGATCAAGGTCCCATTGACCTTTTAGTCAAAAAATTGTTTCCGACAAATAACTGAACAACTGAAATTGCCTTCGTTGATATTTTTTATTCAACTAGAAATGTTTTTCGTATACACATTTCAAGGTCTTATGTAATAAAACATATTGACTGTCATTAGGAGGCCTACATGATTCATACAATTCGTGCTTATATAATAATATTATTTTGTAAGATTTGTGATAACTTTGTCATAAAATTGCTGCACACAACCTTTACGGTTACAAATACCTAGTGACTATTCATGACAAATGGAAAACCCATATTTATTTTTGATTACTAGGTCAAAAGTCAGTCATAATAACCTGACCACATAACTAATTGGCTGCCGATAGGTGGCATACATGTTTTACAAACATATCTTGTTTTTTGTTTTTCTGTATTTTAGATTTGTCTTCAACGACAAGCCAGAAATTGATGGAAATAATGTCTTACCTTGTTTGTATGCAGCAAAAAGTCTGTATGGTCTTGTCAAACAATGCTCCGACTTACTTTTATTGAATTCGATGAGATAAACAATCTATATCATTCATTTACTTTTTATTGATTCATGATTTTTTTTCTTTTTTCTTTTTTTTTTTTTTTTTTTTTTTTGGATTGAATAATTTTCATTTTCTGTATTTCAGATTTGTCTACACTGACAAGCCAGAGATTGACGGAAACAATGTTTTACCTTGTTTGTATGCAGCAAAAAAGTACAACTTGTCTGGTCTTGTAAAACAATGCTCCGACTTTATTCAAAACAACATTGACGAGGACAATGTTTGTCAGATAATTGAGGATGCCATCTTTTATCAGATGAATCCTCTACAAGAGAGATGCCTTTTATTCATCATGGATAACGCATCTGAAGTCCTTTCTGCTCCAGGTTTTATAGAACTATCGCACGCAACATTGTTGAATATTCTCAAACGAGACGAATTAGCAAGCGAAGAAATTGATGTATTTAAAGCAGCAGTGAAATGGGCGGAACACAACTGTGAGTCTAAATCTGGACAAAAAATGCGCGATCAACTTGGGGAAGCTTTGTATCAGATACGGTTTCCGAATATACCAATAGAAGATTTTGAGCGAGTTGTTACACCATCTGGAATACTAACAAAGAAGGAGATTGTGGTGTTGTATCAATTTAATGCAACAAAAAGGTCGACACTTTTGGGGAAATTCAGACAAGAGAAAAGACCTAGAGCACCAGTTACTGTAGACATGAATATGTATATTAAACGTCTGGGTCAGGAGGATGGTTGTTTATTAGATATGCCTGAGTATGGTTACCGTTTTGAACGACCAGTTGCACTGGCCAATAGGCAACGGCATCACAAAGATATGGGTCAGTTTGCTGGTTGTGTTTTAAATATACAATGCTATGAAGACTTTCCTGAACTCAATAGATGTAATTTGGGTAAACGTCAAGTTGAACCAAGAGGCGAGTGTCCACAATTAAAGTATGTCACTGGAACGTTTGTCGGTAAGGTAAAAAGAATCTCTACTAGTGGAGGAAATGTTACAGATTATAAAATAAATGGAGATAAAATCATTTTCTTCAATCCCATAAACATATGTGGCAATACCGATGTTGAGTTTCATTTCAAAGAAGAAGCGGAGGGTCATTATCAGATTGGATACTTTCAGTCAAGCCATGTCACATATAATTGTAACATATCTGAAAGGATAAAGGGACGGAATATAACCATCACAAGCATTCCAGACGGCCTAGAAACCGCCAGTTTTGTTAAGAAATAAGGATGCTTACATATGCCATTTCATAAACAACATAGAGTTAGCCCATGAAGATGAAATGAGAGTGAAAGGTAACCGTTCGACATGTTAGGCTGTTTATTTGTTTATTAATATCTACGTGTACTGCTTTATAAATGACCGTGACATGTTTGAACTACTAAAATATTTGTCTATACACTTATTATGCGTGTACCAATTTGATATTGGCAGTGAAATCTTCTGTATGTGTTTAATCGATTTCGTTTGCCTTGACAACTTCTGTGTATGTTCCACAAAACATATCTTTTATGTGTATATGTATCTTTAACGTTGTAATGTTTTGGGGCTTTTGAGTTTGGTTTTTTTTGGGGGGGAGGGGTGACGGGTGTCGGTTTGTCTTTCTTTCTTTCTCTTTTTGAGAGTGGGAGGCAAGGTTTTTTGGTTGCAAATACGAGTTGATTATTTAGTTATTTCCCCATACGAAAATTTAATATTGTAAATATAGCCCATAAAATAATGTAAATATTGTGTATTGCTCGGGTTAACATTCCTTGTACTGTTAAGATATCTGTATTTAAGATAATAAATGTGTATACAACAGCTGAATAAACTAATATTAAACATATTTCGCTTGCTGCGTTTTTGCCTTGATTTTAAAGCAGTTATTGTTTTCGATTCCTCAAATTTTAAAATGGTATATATGTAAACAACAGCTGAATAAACTAGTCTTGGACACATTTTGCTCGTTGAGTTTTTGCCTTGATTTTAAAGTATTAATTGATTTCGATTCCTTATCTTTCATTTAATTAATTTAAAAGCATGCTTTTATATGAAGGATGTATCCAAACTGTTCTTTTACTGGCTAAAATAAAAGTGATTCCGTCATTTTTGTATTTTATCAAGTGTGTTAGAGGTGACAAAGCAGAACCTCCTTAAACCTACATGAAGAAATAACACTACTGTGGAGTTCAAACTGATTTTTGGTGCGTCAAGCCTCACTCTTACCCCATTATGGTTATATATGATGAACCAATGTAAATGAAATTAATCCCCGCCAAGTGAAGTTAGAGCAATTGTAGACGAAATAAATAAAACACACAAATGATATCGTAAATATATACAAAAAGGTACAGGCTCATGGCCATAACAAAAGTACTCGATGCCTACGAGGAAGGTAGAGCAACAGAAAAATTACTTTCAAGGGCCAGAAGTTTATATTTGTATGGATGTAAATACAACCATGATTATAACATACGCGAATATGTTTTATGTGAATATAATCTCAATCTCGAACTAAATGAAACTGCATATCTAACGAGTTGTGCGGATTCGTATTTCCAAATTAAATCAAAGCTCAAACATCTCTTTTGCTTATTTTCGCTGCTCTGACAAACGAAACAATCTCCCTCTGATTTGCAAGATATCAGTTTGTTTCGTGATAACGATAAATTTTATGATAATGAATTCGCCTTTAAAGTAAAGAAACTTAATAACAAAATATGCTTGTTGACACGATAAATAAGACCTTTTTTGAAAATCGCAGTTGATTTTGTATGTGATTGCGTGCGTGCGAGCGTGTG
The DNA here is from genome assembly GCF_026571515.1 of Ruditapes philippinarum. Classification (NCBI taxonomy): domain Eukaryota; kingdom Metazoa; phylum Mollusca; class Bivalvia; order Venerida; family Veneridae; genus Ruditapes; species Ruditapes philippinarum. The sequence continues at coordinate 29,231 of NW_026853475.1, forward strand.
TGTAGCATAAAAATCGTACACCACTGGTCAGGTAGGATGTATGATTATATATTAAGTGGAAAAAAACTCGTAAAAGCATATAAGCAGGCAATGTGCATCAATTTAAAAGAAAATTGTCCACCTGTCAGAAATGATCAAAAATCGAATTACAAAACCTGCAAAATTAATTTATCAAATACTTTTTTTTACAGGCGTGTTGTCGTTTTTTCCCAATCTGATATAATCTTAATCACGCACGTCCTATTTCGTTTACGAATACCTGTTCTTTTTATTAAAATCGTCAAAGATTCAGATTAGATATGTTTACAAAGAAATGCATTATAATTTTCAAAGTGTTCTATTACTTTTAAAGCAATCAGTATTTGAAAGTTCTTTATAAAATAATTTATACACCTGTGTAAGGAGTTTCATCGAAATAAAAAAAGAGTTTTCCAATTCAAGTTAATACTGGTTTTGATATAAAAGATTTTATTTAAACGTAAATAAACCTTAATAATTTACTTATAACGCAGTTATGCTTTTTAATGTACCTTTTATTTGAGATATGCTGATATTTGCCCAGAAAGTATAACCATTCGGGTATATGTTTAGAGGAAAGGAAATCCTTCATTTTTATTTTACCAGATCGACTTTCTGCTTGTGTCTTTTGTATACTAAGTGTATGTTTTGATTCAGATATAAAATATAATTTAAAATACAATGTTGTTAGTAGAGATTAATCAGTAATATCATTAGTATTAAGGTATCTATGAATAAGATTGTTTTAAGTACAGAGTACTTTGGTTTTATCTTTTATTCCTTATAATTATACACCTGCTTTGTGCAGCATGCAACACTTAAATTCATCAAGCCGTCCTTGTCGTTTTTCGTTTTCCTGAATCATATGTTGCAATATGTCACATGTAACGTTTAGTTATGATAATAGTAAATTCATTGAGTTATTGTAAAACTGTTGTTTGGAGATGGAATGTAGAGTCCAATATACTGCTCATACTGAACCGTGTATCAGAAAGCATTATACTTTAAGTTATATGTATTATAAAATTTAGATGAACAAAACCATTTTTGTTGTGTACACTGTTTTACGGCGAAAACTGTAAGGGAATAGGAGACACACATCACTTTGTACATTATAATTAGTATTATTTTTTTTGTTGTTGTTGTTGTTGTTGTTGTTGTTTTTTTTTTGTTAGTTTTTTTTGAAAATAGGAAATGTAATTTGATTGTGACTTCTAAGTCATGCACTTTCAGATAACGTAAACAAATTTCTTTTCAGAAAATCTGGAAGGTCATCACAATATATCTTTTATCACATGCGCTACACCATGCCATTGAAAATATCTATAATTGACATGAGATGAAGGGTGGTTTTTGGGGTGGGGGAAATTCTGACTTTGGAAAAGAAGTTTTGTTATCGAAATTTAGAATATTAAGAGGAAAGTTTTATTGAGGTGGATTTAATTTTGTTTTACGAAAGAGTTTTTAAATGTTTTTCTTTTTATATATGTTCTTTATAATTATTTACTTCTTGAAGGTTCTTTTTCTGAAGCACAAAACACACTTTCGGGTCAAGCGCAAAAGGCTATATTTAAAATGAACAAGTACTTAATATATAAATTTACAAATATCTCTGTGCAACATAGATTAGAATTATTTGATAAATTAGTATTACCAATCTTGAATTATAGCAGCGAAGTGGTGGGTTTTATACACGGTAATGCTATAGAAAGGACTCATTTATCATTTTGTAAACAGTTACTTGGAGTTAAAAAATCAACACAAAATGATTTCATATACGGTGAACTGGGCAGACTTTCACTTCAGTCATTACGTTATTTCAACATTGTTAAATATTGGACAAAAATTATATGTACAAATGAAAACAAATATATAGCAAAGGTATATAATTATAATGTTGAAAAATGATTTAAAACAATTTCCTAATAAGAAAAACTGGTGTTCGTTGGTAAGAAATTTATTATGTAACCTTGGCCTTAATGATGCATGGTTTTATCAAAATGTCGGAAACGTAAATGTATTTATTAGTTAAGTTAAACAAAGAATTAAAGATCGATTTATTCAAAATTGGACTGGTAGACAAAATGATTCATCTAGAGCTTTGTTTTACAGATGTATTGCACAATTTCAACTACAATCATATTTAAAATGTTTAGGTGTAAGAAAATTCTGTACTAGTATGACAAAACTGCGGTGCTCCTCGCATAGATTATGTATTGAAACAGGAAGATAGGCAAGACCTGTCAGTGTACCTATAAATGAACGCAAATGCAAATTCTGCAATGTGTTAGAAGATGAATTCCATTTTGTATTACAATGTAGAATGTACTCTCAATTAAGAACACAATATATACCAATTTGTTACTGGAGATCTCCAAATATGTTTAAATTTATAGAATTAATGAATACTGGAAATCAATTGTTAATTAGAAAACTGAGTATATATATTTCAAAAGCATTCGTATTTTATATGGAGCTGATTAGAATGTTATTGATTTTCATATCTACATCTATGTCTATACTTTTGTTAAAGCTAGACTTATAGTACAACATTGTATGTTTCTCTTATCATATCATTGTCTCAATTGACATGTTGGTCAATATATGTTAGTCATATGAATATGTGATTTTTCTTCTATGTCAGTCATATAAATGTGTGATACATCCTATATAATATAGTTTTTATAGCTCAAATGTATATTTTACAAGCGAAACTGCTGTTATCTAATTGTTCATCCTCATATCTTGTCAATGATGACAATATCTGGGAATGAGGAAATACATAAGTAAACATACATCTTTAGACTATATAGCAAGTAACCGGGTGGCTAATATTGTATTTCGCTTTTGACAAGATTATCCTCCTTAAGTTTTTCAATCTATTCTTCATACAAAGTAGTTTATTAGAAAAAATTGTCTGGACAATACACATTTATATACAAATTTGTTCCATTTTATTAGATAACTGCAGTTAATTATGCTAAGAAATTATATGGTATATCAATATATTGTTAAAGCTATAGTGCGGTGGATGTTACATAACTCGATTTACAGGTCGAGCGATAAGACCATAGCAATTATCTCCCGTGCACAATCAAATTTGTTAAATAAATGCTTTACACATTATTAATGACAACAATGGTGTATGCAGTATGTAAAAATGAATGTAAAATTCACACTTTCGTTATCAACATGATTTAATTAAATATTCAATTGAGAAAGATTTGAATCTGTCAAATTATCTACTTCACTAGTGATAGATCCAATCTAATATGTAAAGCCAGTACAATTTGATTTTTGTCACACGTAAAACTTAAGTTGCATATATACTTTTGACACATACGACGAAAATGTGAATTACTATAAGCATGCACATCATTTAATAGGTAAATATATGTTTTCATTTCCTATGTAAAATGTGCTACTGTAATGCATGTAAGAGATCATGTCAATTTTGCACGTTTGCCATATTATATGTTTTGCATATTGTACCACATGGGTCTATGACCTTCTGGGAAAAGATAAATAAACTTGTTAAACTTGTTAAACTTGTTAAAACTTCTTGAATATAGGTTTAATATAAAACGCTATGTGTACAAATGCCAGCATCTTAGTGCAGTCTTCAAGTAAATGAAAAAAAAAACAGTTCATGTTCTCAAATGTATACGCATTAATTAAGATTGTATCCCTACCTATTGATTATTATATGAAGATTTATTTTATAGCAATGGAAATGTTATGTAATACAGTCAAACCCTATTATGTACAACAACAGCTAATACAAATTTACGTTCTTTTTGATATTCCATGACTTGCTTATTTCCGGTTACGAACTGTGATAAAGGAGTATTTTCTCTCATTATAAAGAAGTACGATCGATTATTACTACAATCACGAGTTCAATCAGTTCAGTTCTAAAGATGAATTATGTTGTTTTTTTTTTGTTGTTGTTTTTTTAAAGTGGCGAATAATGAACCCGTTACATTATAACCAAATATTTTGCAATAAAAAATGATCTCTCGAAAGCATTAAAAACAGCAAAATAACATGGAAATTGTAAACTCGTTTCGATTGAGACTTTTCATGCAGGATAATGAAAACGTGCAACATCCCTCACGCCCCTAGCACCAGCTTGAGCAGAACTCAATTATCAACACTTTAAAGTGCTGGACTCAATGAGCATTGACATATGTCCCATATTCAACTTAACAATGACTGATACCATTTATTGCTGCTTTATGAAAAAAGTTCTTTTTACAATTTATTTTATACAGCTGTATAAATGCATCGAAATAAAAAAAAATAATTAATTCAAGTTTATATTGGTTATAATATAACAGAAAGTATATAAACGCAAATAAACCTCCTTTTATGAAATTTGAATAACATTCCAAACCGTGATTAATTGAATCTTGAATAGTTTCAAAATTATAATATAACAAAAGAAATAAAAGACATTTTGTCGAAGCTAATCCATCAAAACAAACAGGGATAAAATCTGTAAAAAGGATACGATTAAAAACAAATTAGAATTAAAATTTCTTTCTGTTTGTATGTAGTTGTGCTTTATAATGTACCTAAGTATGAGATATACTGATATTTTGTAAAAAAAAACAAACTACAATGGGACATTTGAGAGTTAAAAACAGCTATCGTTTGCTTTGCTTTTCGCCAGAATTATGATCCGGAAAGATCACAAAAATGGCAAGATAAGAAACGTTGCAGGACAGTTCATGGAAATTTATACTGGTTGTAAGGTACCGTCCACGCCCATATCACATTCGCCCATATATTGAAAAATCTTGCTTAACACTTACGTGGTCAAATTTTTGACTTAACTGTCTTCAAACTTGGTCAGGACGCTTGTCTAGATAATTGCTCGGATGAGTTCGAATATGGGTCATCTCGGATGAAAAACTAGGTCACATGAGCTCAAAATAGAACAATCTTGTTAACACTCTAGTGGCTAGTCTTTTGATATAAAAATCCTGGAAATTAGTCTGAAAGTTTGTTTTAATGATAGGTTCGTATATGGGTCACCTTGGGTCAAAAAATAGGTCACACCACCCAAATATGGTGGTTAACACTCTAGTGGTAACAATTTTTACTCACCTGTCATGAAATTTGTTTTTTGTCTAGGTAATTGCTTGGATGATTTCGATGGGTCAGGTGAGCGATCTAGGGCCATCTTGGTCCTCTTTTACAGTATTTCCCTATGCAAATATGATACTTTTACTGTTACCCACAAAACCATGTGTTATTTATATAATATCATAGATCACGGTCATTAATTTTGCCGTGCTGAAATTTGATATTTTGCCTATTCCAAGGGCAGATAATTTACATTGGAGGTAACTAATGCGTACATTTCTTCTTTTACGATAGCTAATTCCTATCGATTGATTTGATTTGGTTTTACTTTCAAGAATTGGGTATTCATTTAGTATGCTAATATTTTTAACTTATTAAAAGGGTATTATGTCCAATTTAAAAAAGGGAAACCCTATTTTCTTTTAAAAATCTTAGTCTTTGAAAAATTAAAAACTGATGATGAGAAAGCCTTAGGTATAATTGGTGCGGGGTTAAAAAGCTGGGGTTTACTGGGGGGGTTTGCTCTTCGGTTTCCATAATAATCATTCTGTTGTTTATAATTTTCCCTGCCTTTTGTATTAATTTTACTACGTCTTTAACGTATAACTAAATAATAATCCAAATTTTTTTTTTTCATTAAGGGTAATTTTACAAAACTCAAGTAAACCCATTTTTCCGTTTTTAAATAATATATTTTGTTGTTTTTTTATAACAACAATTCTAAATCCGTTTGAAAACAAAAATATCTGTGTATGTACATTTCTTGAAAATTGCAACCGCAAAAAAAGGTGCGGCACCATCACTTAACCTAAACTTATTTACATGTTTAAATTTGTCTTGGCTGTCTAATGAATCCTTTTCTCTCCTAAAAAGTTATATTAATACAAGAATAATTGTTACTAAGGTTTCAATAATTGACCAAATAGAAATACGGCCCTTAAACAAGAAAGTATTAACCAATGAGAATACATTTTATCAATTATGAAATTATCGATTTGACCAATCAAATTGGTTCGATTTAGACTGATTAACACGCTAGATGTCAAAAGCCAGCGGCCTGTTAATTCCTTTCTTAAAGTTACATTAAATAAATATGTTAAAATATTTTTGCCGTCGGCCTAAAAACCAAGCAAATTCTACAGTTTCATTAACCTTTTAACAGTATCGTTGTAAATCTCACCAAATAAATTAAAGGATTTTAAATGGAAAACCCACGGTAACACTAAAGTTCCGTATAACGAAATTTTAACATTGCAAATTGAAGAACTATTTAATCACTCGTGTAATGCGCTACGTCAGGAGTTAAAAGTTGCTACACCCGAAAACACAGCAAATAAAGAAATTTTCTTGTGCAAACACACCTTTACACCGTTTTAAGCTTCACGGTGCAGGCTAGGGCCTGGTGGTTCAAGAAAAAAATAATCATCTCATAAAAAACAGATTTTAAATTTGTATGGAAAATATCCGTTACAATGCGGAAAAATATACCGTTTTAAATTAGGACTGCTTACTTATAGTCATTTGTTTGATTTAATATTTGATGTACGGATGATCTGGAAGGCCAGAGTTTTCCTTCATGCAAAACAGATATTGTAACTTCCGATTTCGGCCACAATGAGGTTTGTTCCATATTTTATGCTTATGAAACTCATTTTGGTTGTTCTGGACACCAAAAATAGATCTGGAGTCGATATGAAACCCACCTTTGTTTTTAAGAAATTTCGCCTAATTTCTTTTTTAATGAAAAATTTATTTAATGTAACTTTAACGTAAAACAGATTATAATCAGATTAGAAAAAAAACTTCAAAATGACGGACAAAAATCTTTTCGATAAAATTCCCCAAAACGTGGCCCCAGCTTTGCCGTGTTGCCAAAATGCGCAGCGTTTTTAAAGTTTAGGAACCAAAAATAATCGGATGGCTTCCGTTCATAAAGCCGACTGTCACGTTTTGAAATTTAATGCGGATTTTGTCAATGGAGGAAAACGGCGATAATCTTGATGTTTATTTCGGATGTTGCATTGTTTATTATTATCGTTGAAGTTTTAAAAAAATTGACCTCATCGTGAAAAATTAATGTTCTTCTTGTGTCGATGGGACCAAAAAGGAAATTATGGGAAAAATATTTTGGAAATGGAATTAAAATACATTGGGATTACGGGTTTGGGGTGGGATTTTTTTTCCGGCCGTAACATTTTTATCTTGTGTATTATTATAGATGTTTGAAATATGATATTTTTTTCAAAACGGCTTATATTAAGGCTTTTATATATATGATCAGTACATGTGCTGGGATTGACAAATATGCATTTTATTTGGATTTTTAAGGCGTTTTGTGCTCCAAACCCCAAGTGTCTGTGGCTTAATCATCATGGATTGTTGACCAACCGTCAATTTTAAACGTTACGTTTTAATACTCACGTGAAGACTTTACAGTTGTTTTGAAAATTTAATTATGCCAAATGCCGTTACTTTAATTTTGTTTTTATTTCAAATTTATATCATTCTTTCACACCTTGTTTATGAAACTTCTTAATCAAAGTTTATTTTTTACTTGACTTTTTTGGGGTTTTCAAGATAATCTTTAGCAACAAAATTAGTAATGTTTTAAGATCCGTTCGTGCAGTTAGGCAATATATTTATATATCTATGTGTTGTCAAAACAGTCAATTTAGATTTGATTGAAACATTTGTATAAAAATCTGTCATTTTTGCTTTCTTGATACAAACTGTCAATTTTAACAGAACAGAAAAACTAAGAATCTTGTCTCTTCCCTTGCGCAGTTGTTAATGTGGTCACTTATCCTTATGATTCTTACTCTAGAATCTCTGATTTGTTGTCTATGAACTGTCATGGGTTTGCTTAGATCGTTGGCTTCGTCAATATATTCATCGTTGCATCCATTGCAAATAATTACATAACGAACGAAAGAATGATAAAATATACGTATATGTTTAAACAAATTTTTGAGTGTCTATCGGAAGTATTTAAATTATCTTACCTAGAATGTACACATTTTATGTCATTTCGTACTTATATGCATGTTCTGTTGCTGTTGTTACTGTCTATTATAGAAGGCCGCATCGGAAATAAGATATACAGATTGCTGTAGTATATTCGTAATGTGTTACCTTCTTTAAATAAAGTAATTATTATTATTATTATTATTATTTATTTTATTATTATTATTATTATTATTATTATCATTATTATTATTATTATCATTATTATTATTAATATTATTATTATAATTATCATTATAATTATTATTATTATTATTATTATTATTATTATTATTATTATTATTATAAGATACATATTTATTAGGAGAGTATGTGCGAGGATTTTAACTAAGTATATATAGGCATGTATAAACATAAATAATGTTAGGAATTGATTATATCAATATATCCATTTCTCAGGTTGCCTATAGAAAACTGGAGGGAACCAAGAACGGTACTTTCAACGATAATCACAAAATAAAGCTTCCGGCTCATAAATTTCTACTGAGCATGCGAAGTGAAGTGTTTGAAGCCATGTTTTATGGTTCACTTGCAGAAAAAGGAGAAACGGTGTTAATTGAAGATATAAAACCTGAAGTGATGAAAACTATGTTAAGGTAATTATAGCTTGAATTGTTGAACATGTTAGTTATAACTTTAAAACCGGGAGATATTTTAAATATTGATATCTACTAGTAATACAGACATGAAAGCCGTCAAAGTGTGAGTAAACGCTGCATTCAGTGTAACTCAACACTTTTTTTATCAGTTGTACATGAGTTTGTATAAGGTTAAAAAGTCTGAAATAAAGCTAGGATTACACAAAAACGTTGTTTAAGTATTTTTGAAATTAAAAGTCACCAAAAGATTAAATTTCACAGCAATGTCATAAATTATGTGCCGATATAGGATGTCCATGTTTGCTCGACGAAAACCAATCTAAGTAAAGAATTTGCACTTTTAGTATAATGTTATTTTAAACCGTTTCAACGTACAAATCAGGTTTAGCTGGGTATCTATGTTCTACCTAAATACTGATAGGCCACACTTATCCCATGGAAGCTTTTATCATTTTTATAAATTCCAGGTTTGTTTATACAGACAATCCAGAGATCAATGAAGAAAATGATTTGCCCTGCTTGTATGCAGCGAAAAAATACAACTTGCCTGGCCTAATAAACCAATGTTCGAACTACCTTGAAAATCTTTTATTGACATTGATAACGTCTGTTTGGTCCATGAGCAGGCCGTTATTTATGAAATGAAATCGCTACAAAAGAATGTTTTGCATACATCTGGATAATGCGCCAAGTGTGTTTTTCTTCGCCGGGAGTTTTTAGAACTATCTAAGCAACATTACTAGGACATTCTCAAGGAATGATGCATTAGCTGGGTGATGAATTGAAATATTTCAAGCAGCAATGAGATAGGCAAAGGACAGAAGTAAACATAAAAACAAGTCGAAAGATGGACAAACTCTGCGCAATCAACTTGGAGAAGCATTGTTTGAAATAAGGTTTCCGATAAAACCGATAGAGGAATTTGCACAAATTATAACTTCGTCTGGAATCCTAACAAAGGAAGAGTTACTCATGATTTATCAGTACAATGCAACAAAAGTTTCAACATCTTTGGGAAAATTCTGTGCACGCGAACGTTCAGGAGCGCCGATCACGATAGCCCTTGGACAGTTTAGTCAGAAAAGGGGTAGGATGCGTGGTTGTTATATGAATATACAAGAATGTAACCAGCCTGTATCAGCGAACCAGGCAGGCTCTGCACAATGTAGTCCAAAGAAAAAGACTATGAGAATAAAGTCTGTCACTGGAACTTTTGTCGGATATGTAAAAGCAATCTATATTGAGGGAACAAAAAGAACTGATTTCGAAATTGTAGGAGAAAATATTACTTTCAAAACTCCCATCAACATAACCGGTTCAATCAACATACAGTTTCTTCTTGAGAACGAACACGCTTGCATGCAATCAAATAATGTTTCAAATTATTTATACAAACAGGAAAATATTAAAGGACAATTTATCACAATTATCAACATTCCAGAGGGCTTAAATATCACATTTGTTAGCAAATAACGTGTGTAAGTGTTTCTTAATTGGAAACTAGAATTGTTCATTGTATGCAAGGCATAACTCAAGAAATTATAATTAGAATGCATATCTGATATGAAGATTTCAAGCACTAGCACATATGAAGCTATTGACAATGGAAAATCAGTAAAACGTTTTTAAATGATTTTTTTTTAATTCATTTTGAAACTTCCCGAAAATGTTTTATTTTACAACTGCAACTTTTATTTTTAGGCTTCTTTATTGTTTTCCCTTTTTTTGCATTTTTACCCCCCCTTAAAAACCTGTTATTTCATCCCCGGGGTTTGATCCCTTTTTTAGAAGCTCTTCTAATTTTAATCAAAGTATATTTTTATAATGACGTTCTGAGATAATTCTTAGAACTGAATGAATAAAAATAAAGTTTTGCCGAAACGATGACCGTATTTTTTTCCCTTCCATTTTCATGTTACCCCACCTGGTTTCCCCCACTCTCGTTAGTGTCCTTTCCTTTCATTTGCATTTCATTAATACTTCTTTTCTGCAATAAAGTTGTCGTTATGTTTACTTGGTTTGAAATAATAAAGCAATACGCCTCACCTTCGTGCTCAATCAATACCTTTCTCTACCATAATCTTTGTGTTTTGCCAATGTTTTCTTATTTATTGATGTTTTTATTTATATTTTTATTTATTTATTTATTTATAACACTGGATGTCATTACGAAACTCACATTAGATCTAAGTCTGTGCGGCCCGTTAATGTGCAAGTGTATATAGCACGTGGTTATTTCATTTAAACACTAAAATCTGTACCTTAGTGAACAAGGAAGTATTTATCGACTGCTGTAGTTAATGCATGCTTAAGTAAACATACACACTTTTAAAAAAATGTTAAACAATATTTGTGCAATAATTCTTTCAGTGTAGACATAAACCGCTATTCGAGATCATTTAAGTTTGGGCCGCGTAAGATAAAGTAAACATTTTGTAACTTAAACTCGCTTTAATCTATTTCGGTGTAAATCGAAGCTTTTGAAGCTAACGTCAACATTCCTTCTTCATTGATGAGCACGAGCTAAAGTAGACTTCAACATACACCTTAAATCAAGTAAGATAAATTTGTCTCGTTTATATAATTTATATTTTAAGAAAAAACAAATATTTCTCTTTTAATATAATTCATGTTTTAAGTGGTATGAGGCAAAACGCTACTTAGCGTGATATTATGTTATGCAAAATTTATGATAAAAGCATATAATTGCTGAAAAAAAACCCGACTTAATCGACTAAAGTTAAGCGTGAGAGAGACTTTCAAACTAACTTTTGTAGATATGATCTTGAATAACGTTTACAAATGTAATAACATATTTTACATTTTACACATTCAATTATGCAGACACAATATATATGAAGAATGTATCAAATAACAATAATACTGTAGTAAAATATACAGATGCAATATATTGTTGTATATACAAACCGTGTATTACAGAACAAACTGTAATAAAAGTGAGTTTGGCAAACATTGGATGTTAAAAACTTAAAGCAACTAAAAGCAGCATGTAATCTGCTGGCACACTCCAGTAAATCAAAACAAAGTTCACTTCTTATGATTGCGCCGGAATAAACCGTGGCTGGAATTCCATGTCCCAACGGTTACATGCTTTATAATTATAGAGTCTTCAAATTGACAACAAATTGCTTCTGATGTCACACAAAAAAATGCAACCACGTTTTCTATATAGAAAAAAAACGTTTGTTTTTGAACCAGGCAAAAAATGGAAATAACAATTCTTTATGGTAATATTTTCTCTAAACATTGTTGTTCATTGCCTACCTTTATAGCTTCTTAGCTTGCACTTTAAGTTAGTCATCTGTCTCCCTCCACCAAATTATACCTTACAAAGTCAAGAACAACGGCACATCCCATAAAAAAGGTTCGACAATCCATTTACAAAGGCCAGAATGCACCTGCCGAAATATCTTCCGCAAATTTCTTCAAGTTGGTAGTTGGCCAAATTTAATGAAGATGCTTCATTGATAAAGAAAGCAACCAAAACAATTCAATTGCATGTAGCCACGCTAACATTTTGTGAAAACACCATCTACAACTGGACACTTTCAACGATTCTTCGTATTTTACCCTTTTAGACTTTACTCTCTTTGGAGTTATTTTTGTGTAGTAAAACCTTAAATATTGTGACAACATAACTCACTTTTTACAAAAAAACAGCCTTTAACCGACACGCATTTTACATTTTTATACCTACTTATCTTACAAATGCAATATTGTTTTTTATACAAATCATTTTTATTTGCAATTTTGTTATAGCGACATACTATTGGACTGGTCTTTCATTTTTTATTATTAGATAAGATTTTTCCCTATTCTATGTGTTGCATTTTTCTTTTTGATGATGATGTCGGTCTTTTATGGGAATTCCTAACAAAAAAAGAATATGTTTGAAAATGGATATCAAAAAAGAACCTGCTTCGACATTCAAAATAAATTATAGAAAATGTTCAACCTTACAGCTATTAATCTGTATTTAATCAAAGTGTTATCTTGTGCCCATTAGTAAAGTTCCCCCTGAATTACCCGAGTTACCTCAGTACAGTAAAAACATTCTGCTGGTGATATTTGTGTTGCTCTGTTAATGTTGTTGGTGTTGTTGTAGTGAGGAGGGTGGTCGTGGTATTTGTGATGCAGGTGTTCTTCTTTAAAGGGAATAGTCGATACTTTCTTTGACTAGCGGAAATAGAATATGCTTGAAAATGAATACGTTAATCTTATAGCAGTTGACGGCTGATAGTATCACTGATATATTGGGTCAACATTGATTGTAATGATTTTCATGAGCATGATAGATAACTTTCGTTATTGTGAATGTTTGTGCCAAGATAATAATATAATTTTCAGATGTCATTTGCGAATTACACATCTTAAACATATTATTTTACAAGGTGTATGAAATTAATTAAGTATACCTGCCATAAATGTTATGTGTAATTATTGATACATGAATGGATTAACAACACGTCCGTTCCATCAATGCATTGATCTTTATGCCTGCAGTCAGTTTATTAATAAATAAAGTCGAAAAAAAAATCCTATTCAATTCTTTGGATGATTTAGGTAGATATTTTTCTCAATCGGAACGTCCTCGGTTACTATTCATTATAGCCCCGGAGTGAATACAGATTAAAAGTACTTCGACCATATGGTTTCAGATGTTTACAAAAACAGAGAGTGTAACCTTCGATAATCTAAAAAGAATGTATATATTCGAGGTCCAAAGGAAAATAAAGACTGTTTCGGCACAATTATGATTAAAAATATGTCTGACAACTATTTCTAATTTAGATATGCCCATTGATCATTGTTGTACATTTTTAAATAAGTCCGACGTATAAGTCAACTTGTTGGCATTTTGTACTTTCGGTTTCTACAAACATAATAATAAATGTATAAGAAATATACTGTTTACTCTTTTATCTATAAATTTGCTTATTTTAAAGGGTTTTTTGGGGTTTTTTTAAGTTACAACGAAATACCGTGTCCGTTCTGTGCATTCATACTATTGTGTCCAAGTGAACAAGAAACTTTTGTAGAAGTAACATCAAAAAAGTAAGAAAATCTGAAAACAAAGTGATCCCTCGGGAGCATTAATCACAACAAAATTTCGTGAAAATTGCAGACTCGGTTTGATCGAGTCTGTACATGAGGGATAATGAATATGTGCAACATCCCTCACGCCCCCTAGCACCGGCTGAGCGGTACTCAAATCTCAACACCCGATAGTGCTGGCATTAATGATTCCGAAGGACCAGAAATATTTAACAAAGACTTGCGAAAAGATACGATTGGTATTGATGTTTCTTTATTCAATATAATACAAAGTAAAACTGTGCTATAAATTATATTAAAATGTATTTTTGTGTATACATAAAATATTCTCTCATGTATCAAATGTTTGTATTTTCCATTTTAAACGTTTTTTAGTATATAATATATGCATGTAACGTCATTACAGGGTTTAGATTTCATATAAGATTGTTCTCATCTTATAGATCTTATTTTACAATTTCTGTTGGAAAGAAGCCAAGTTTATTTTTTCTAGCTTTTATGTGATTACACAAACATTTTCTGTATCTAACCTAGGCAATATCTAAATTTAGCACACATACCATGACGATCGTTAACTTTCCAAAACTGGGGAATGTTATTATAGTATATCTTATATGACATGCACTACTTCATGTCATTGAAACTATCTATTTAAGAGATAAAGCGTAATTTTCGGAAAAAAAGATCTGACTTTTGAAATATCAAAATTTAGAATATTTAGAGGAGAGTTTTATTTAGGTGAGTTTTATTTTTTGTATCACAAAAGAGTTTATAGATGTTTCAATATTTTCATTTAACAAAATTTTTATATTAGTGTTTTATCTCTTGATAATAGTTTTAATATGAAATGCACTTAAAAAAATACCAGCATATCTTAGTTCAATCGTAAAGTAACTGGAAAAACTAATTCAGTGTTTCTCAAATGTGAAAGCATTAATTAAGATTGTATCCTTTTATGGAGGTGCATTTCATAGCAATGAGACTGTTACGTTATACAGTCAAGCCCTGTTATGTACAACAACAGCTAATACGAATAAACGTTCTTTTTGATATTCATCGACGACCTGCTTACTTCCGGTTGTCATCATTTTTCATGAACTGTGATAAAGAAGTATGTTCTGTTATTATAAAAAGAGAACAGTCAAATATTACTACAATCACGATTTCAGCGAGTTTTCAATGTAAACTATGTTTTGTTTTGATTTTGAAAGTTGCGAATAATGAGCTCCTTTGATAAAACCGTTAAACTATTAAGTAGATATTTTTCGTTTTTCGTGAAATATGGATTATATTTTCACGAAAACTGAAAAAATGTCACATTTTTTCACGAGCCGGGACTGCGAATGAAAATATGTGGCATTTTATCATAGTGAGTGAAAATATATACCATATTTCACAAAAAAAGACAAAAAATAATAACCGTTTATTCAATTTCATTTTCAAAGAAAAATGGTAACGAATCCACTTGCTTGCTACGCCACTGCAATTTTACAGCGCACAATAATATATTGATTATTTATAGATGCGTGACGCGGTTCAATACACATACAATGTTTGTGTGTTTATTCTATTACAATTTATATTTTTCAAACGAAATACAGAGTATTTATGGTGAAATAAAAGTGAACTTTAATCGGTTTGGTCATTGAAATAGCAGTCTTGTTTTGACTGTTTTGCACGCGCTGTTTGGCTATACATTGTGACGTCACGCAAATAAAAAAAAAACGTCTGTACAGCGGTTATTGCTGAATTAAAGATATTGGTGTTAAGATTCATTTACTAAGACCATTTTCTATCATTCTAGATAGTTTTCAAAACAAAATTCAACAAAAAGTTGTTTTTTTTTATTTATCAATTTTTACAAACAAAATGGAGAAAGAAATCTCTTAAATTAAATACTAGTTTGACTCCGCCCACTTTCATATTTATATTTCATTTTCATACATAAAAATGGCATATATTGAATGATATAGCACCATTTGTCATGGGTAAAATTAAATAAAACGCCCCAAGCACCGGCTTGAGCGTTACTCAATTCTCAACACTTAAATGTGCTGGATCAATGACATACGTCTTTGTAGAATCCCATACTCAACTTTACAATGACTTATGTGATTTATTCCTCAATTCTGAAAAAAAAAACGTTCTTTATAAAATTTATTATTTTATACAGCTATATGAATAATTGCTTTGAAATGAAAAAAAGAAGAAAATAATTCATTCAAGTTCATCTTGGTTTTAATATAAAAAAATATATATAAACGCAAATAAACCTCCTTTTATGAAATTTGAACAACATTCTCAACTGTGAAATATTGAATCTTGAATAGTGTCAAAATAATAAAATATCAAGGACATTTATGATCCGACTAAAGTTTACAAAATATTGTCGAAGTTTATTCATTAAAACAAACAGGGATAAATATCTGTAAAAAATACGATAAAAAACAAATTTAAAAGGAAGTAGTGGAGCAATCTGCGCGATTGGTAATATAAAAAAGGTAACTTCTTTTTGTTTTTATGTAGTTATGCTTTTTAATGTACGTAAATATGAGATATACTGGTATTTGGTAAAAACTAAAATGGTTCAGGTCCATTTTGAAAGTTTAAAACAGCTTTCATTTGCCTTGCTTTTCGCCAGATCTATTTTCTGTGTTATGTTTGTTTGTGTAATTGGCGTGTTTTGATTCAGATATAAAATATGAAATAGTTAAATATAAAACATTAAGTAATGATATTGATAGTGTAAAGAACACTTGGATTTTATCTTTAATACCTTATATCCACCTGCTTTTCGTTATCGCAAATTTGAATATTATGTTACACTTTTATACATCAAGTCGACATTGTTATTTTTTCCTTTTTCCTGAATCATTGAAAAATGTCACGTGTATGAATACATTTAATAATATAATAGTAAATTCATTGACGTCGTCTAGAAGAACTGTTGTTTTGAGTTGGACTGTAGGGGGCAGTATACTGCTCATTCATAAGATAACATGGTATCCTAACTCATATGACAATGGTATCCTAACTCATTTAACAATGGTATCCTAACTAATATAACATCTAGAAAATTAGACTTATATGTGTTATAAAATTTAGACGAACTAAACAATTTTGTAGTGTAGACTCTTTTACCGTAAACATTGTAAGAGACAATGAGACAAATATGAATAATGATCATTTTGTGCGGATTGTGTTAAGGTATTACACTATTGTGATATCAACTTTAATAAATAATTAGATAAAAACGGCTATTACAGTAAATGAGTCGACTCTAACGGGGAACAATTATTGCAATTGAGATTCCAGTATGTTAGTGTTTTTTTTAAAAATAACTGCATATAATATTTCCACGCTTTAAAATCAACTCATAACTTTACTCTTAATATAAATTGTACAAAAATAATGTATAGCTTTTTGAATAAAAGATCCATAAAAATTGATGAAAAAAGCTATCATTATTCAGTGTACTTAAATGCTTTATAAATATCTTTATTAAACGCAAAACGTGGACATTGGTATGATCCGTCTCATAATATAAGTGAAATTTGATTCATTGTGTATACCGGTTATGACACAAAAACACTCAAAACTATGCACTGTAAAGCAACATTTTTAGGACTAAAATGACAACACTACAATTTAACGTTATGTCATATTTTAATAAAATGCACAGTTATAGTGTTTGTCCTTAGTATTAGATTTCAAACATATGTAATAAATTCATAATATGCCTCAAACGTTACCTAACGACATCCTTGAACGTTCTCAATGTATGATTTATATCATCCTAAATTAAAAACTTTGAGCGGGACATATGATATCTGAAAGACCTTCCCTATGTCCGGATCCATATTTTAAATATTGTCTGTTTTGAAATGTTGTCTATGATTAAAAGTTGAGTACAAATCATGACTTAAGAAAACAGAGCGATCTATCTTTTTTAATGTAAAATGATTCCGACAAGTGCCTATTTGACCATAATTTCAGGCATGTGGGTGATCTTGAGTAGCACCATCACAACATTCTTGGTATGTTTTGTGATTATTACCAATAACGTAGATGGGCACGTGATTCGAGCTCATCGACCTTGACCACTAGGCCATGGAAACCACTTTCAGTTTTTGAGCATCTCAACATTAAGTTTTTTATACATATCATATCATATCAAAGTATATATTGGCCCTTCATCATTTCCATCACTTATGTCTCAATTCAAGAACAACATAAAAGATAAAACACTACTTGTAAAAAGACAGATTTATCACACAGAAGAATAAAACGGAAAAAGTACTAAATCATTTCCCTAATTTCAGTTCAGACAAAAATGGCATATAGTCGTCCTTGCACTGTCAAGAAGGCTCCTTCGGCAGCATTCTCTAACCTGAGAATTGAAAGGTATCATAGCTTCAAGAACGTAATATTATAAAAATATATAAGTTTGGTAAATCAGAAAACATCATCTATTTAATCATATAGTTTACAACAAAGTAGATAAGTACAATTTAATGTTATATTAACAAGGAATCAATATATAGATTTTATCACTTATGTTGCCATTGAATTCCTTTGAGTGCTTCTGTCAGTAAAGCTTTTGTAATTTGAGATATTTGAGATGTTTATTCAAATATACGATATAAACGTATTTCAATCGAGTTAAGGGACCATTATATCATCAATGGAATAAAATTCTTTAATTTGATATTTCAATATTAACAGGTCCCCTGACATTAATTGGAGAGACACAAGGACAGCCGCACAATGCTTGTCACATCTTTGTCTTTCGGAACAACTTTCAGACATCACCTTTACCTTCAGCGCCTATAGAGATGTAAAACTTCCGGCCCATAAATTCGTACTGAGCATGCGGAGTGCTGTTTTTGAAGCCATGTTTTTTGGTTCACTTTCAGAGGGAGGGAAAACAGTTACAATTGAGGATATAGAACCTGAGGTTATGAAGACTGTATTAAAGTACGTAAAGTGCACACACTTTTGAATGCTTTAACACTTTTGTTTACAATACTGCTAATAACATGGTGAAGAAATTTTAGTATTAATATCAGATTTTTGTGTATGTGATAACAATATATTAACCACAGTTTAGTGTATTGTCACATCTAATTTATTACCATTTTCCACAACTAATTATGATTAGATGAAAGATTTTCATTCTAATAAAAATATAATAAAAATGACCTATGATCCTTTTTCCTCCAGGTTTGTTTACGACGATGAGCCAACGATAAACGGAGACAATGTATTACCTTGCTTGTACACTGCAAAAAAGTACAACTTGTCTGGTCTTGTTATACAATGTTCAGAATTTCTTGAAAACAACATAGACGTGAGTAATGTCTGTCAGGTTCATGAACACGCCGTCTTTTATGAAATGAAACCTCTACAAGAAAGATGCCTTGCATTCATCGTGGAAAACGCAACAAGTGTATTTTCGTCACCAGGCTTTTTAAGTTTATCACAAGTAACATTGTTAAATGTTCTCAAAAGTGAAGAATTAGTGAGCGATGAAATTGATGTATTTACAGCAGCAATCAGATGGGCAGAACATAAGTGTGAGGTCAACAAGAAGTCCAAGATTGGAGAAAATATGCGCAGTCAACTTGAAGAAGCAGTGTTTCAGATACGATTTCCGATAATACCGATTGAAAAGTTTGCGCAAGTAGTTGCTCCATCCGGAATACTGACCAAAGAAGAGCTATTGATTCTGTATCAGTATAACGCAACTAAAGGGACAAGTCCTATTGGAACATTCAGACATGAGAACAGATCTGGAGCAACCTTAACAATTGATCTTAGGAAACATGTCAATTCCAAGCAATATCGAAGAGCCAACAACAATGGTTCTTCATTGCAAGTTGAGTACATATCACACGGAGACAGGTGCAATGATTACGATTACGAGTCATATGATGAGGAGGAATCATTTTGTGAAGATGACATACATGACATAAGGGTATCTAATGACAATGGTCTAACTTTTAAAATTACCAAAGCACCTCTTAAGTTGAAGTCAATTACTGGTATGTTTGTAAGGAACGTCAAAAGAATAACTAACAATGGAAAAAATGTTACAGGCTATAAATTTATGGAAAATAAGATACTTTTTGAACCACCGATTGAAATGAAGGACAGGAAAATTGTTCAGTTCATCCCAGAAAAAAAGAGGAGAAATTATACTGCTGATTTAGAAGAATTGCCTTTATTTAGCAAAAGCCGTCAGTCTAAAAGTGTCGACATCAATCAGTATAAGTGTACCATTACGCAGATCCCTGCTGAAACGGAAACCATAACATTTCTTAAATGATACCACATTTAATTGCAAGTACTACCTAAGTAGGAAATAGATAATCAAATGTACTTTGAATTTTGTGTACTTGTAACATTTATTGATCACGGTATATATGTAACATTAAAGCTTTGCTATAATTGATGCTATATACATGTATATATTACCACATAATGAAAATATATCCGCTTAAATATATTATGAGAGGCAAATCTATTGTTATAGTAAAAGCTTTTTAAAACGTCAATTGTGTTAATAATGTTTTTTACTTTTGGGTTAAGCAAAACAAATATTATATACAGAGATTTTTTCACAAGTTCGGTACCTTATCTGACCTTATTGATAATTTCTTTTTATCAACAACGAAATAATATCTAAGTTTCACTCATTGTTGCTTCTAATGTTATAAACATGAAATTTAAATAAAAACAAAAACGACTGCAATTTATATAAGTTTCTTATTGATTAATCAAAAGTGTGCTTTAAAGGGAAAGACAAGGTTAAAATAAAAACTTGATTTCAGAAAAAGAATACTATAAATAATAAGTCTGCAAATTTTCTGCCGCCAAATAATAATATTAAACGAATGACAACAAAATTTAAATCGCTAAATCACCGATTTCTACAAATCGGTAAGCGCGGCCATGTTTGTGTATTGGCCGTATAAAAACAGGTGCGCGTGATGTCATTTCCCCACATCTTTTAGATTCATGATAAATCTAGTTGAATCGTAAAGAAATATTAATATAGTAAAGTATTGATCAGACAATTTAATTTTCACAGAAGGTGTAGAGGAGATTTTTTTATGGTTCAAAATACGTAACAATATCAAAAAAAAATAATAATAAAAAATAAAGAAACGTACGGCTAGCCAAAAGTTCTAGCCGTACGTGAGTCACGAACGACTAGCCAGGACGCACTGTATTGTCTAGCCGTACGGCAATTTTCAAAATTATATGGAAGTCGAACGTTATAAAATTGTTGATTTTCATGCTTATCATTTGTTGTTTAATTTGTATGAATTATTAAATCATTTTTGTTAATTTTAAGCACATGGATCGAATAAAAATTGATCGGAGTGGAATAAATAAATAAAAAGAACATTGAGTGAGAAAAAACGGTGAAATGCAAAAATAATTATATAATTTTCAAAACAGTAGATAAATATCGAACATAAAAGCACAGTCAATCAATTAATTAGCCTTAATTAAAACCTATCCAGGGACTGACAATAGAATTTTAGAATGCCTTTCACGGAACATGCAAACTTTCCTTGATACAGTACCGTCGGTAATTGTCGCAATTATCAAGAGCCTAACAACAATCATTTTCAGTGTTTGTTGTTGTTGTTTTTTTTTACATATTAAAGGTGTCGAAAATTAAACTTAATGAAACAAAAAAGGATTATTATCAAAAATTTGTAAACTATTTCAATTGGTGTAAATGCAAGCAAAGGCTATTTTTTCTCGACATCTTGCGATGACAAAGATCGATATATATAGCGATCAAGGCGATTAATCTCTAAAAAGTTAACATCCAAAGACAATTAATGCTGTTTCTTGGTTAAAATCCTCGCTTAAAGTCATAAAATAACATATGCATTTTCGACTTCCATAAAATTTTGAAAAGTGCCGTACGGCTAGCCAATACAGCGTGTCCTTGCTAGTCGTACGTGACTCACGTACGGCTAAAACTTTGGCTAGCCGTACGGGCCCGTACGCTAGCCACTTCCATTATAAAAACCCTACTAAAACGTGTTCTTAATAGTACATATAATTAATTTTTTGCAGTTTGATTCTGACTTTCAAATTTAAAGGTGTGAACATATGTTATAATTGATGTACACATTTCAAAAATATCAGCAACTGTTTTGAAAAGTAAATTGTTAACATGTCTGTCAACGTAAAATGCTGCGCATCGTAATCGTAGCCTAATATTAACTGCAGGAAAATCATTTTTATTGGCTGCTCAAAAATCTAATTTGCATAATTTATTCACACAATTGCTGGTTCTTACTACTTATGTCTAATACTGCGCATTGTCCATTTTAATTGTTCCTAATTTGCACCAAATGCTCCTGTCACACTGTGTACTGACGATTTTTATTGCTCCTTGTATGCCTCTGTGCCGACAGACCTTTTGATCATGCACAATGTTGCCCTAATTGGTTAATCACCATTGTCAAATATTCTAATGACGAAATAGACATCTATTTTTTTACGCTCCATCAGTGAACTGAATGACCTTAGGGGGAATTCGGTTCCACACCTGTCAAATTGTACTGTAGTAAATTACAGCACGTCATAAAATAGCAACACATTTTTTTCAGTTCCCAATAATCATTTTAAATATTAAGTAGATTTATGATTTTTTGTTTTATTGGATTAAATTTACGGTAGAAGAAATGCGTATCTGTCGGGGAAAGGAATTTGGTAAGTAGATAACGTGGAAAAAAGCTTTGGGGAACTGGATAAACCCGAGAATATGCGTAATTATAGGGGAATGGGCAACCTGTTGCTGTTGGTACCAGTTTTGACTGGGTGCCTAAATAACTTTACGGACAGTTTTGTTTTCATACGATATAAGTCTGGCTGCCGATTTTCCTGCGCCTTTCTCATTTTTAGCGTCAATGGCGGAAAAACGCGTCCTCAGCATATTGGATTTAGTTGATATTTTACTTGAAAAAAGATATATGACCGGCGATGTACCCTATTTGGACAGCTTGTATAAGTTTCTCATAGTACCCAAAGTAAATTGATGGTTTATCTTTGAAAATTAAGCAGTCATTGCTTAAATCATGTGGTGGGATCATCAGCAAGCTTGAGTATCGGGCAAATGATAATTTATGTCGCGGCGTCTTCAATTAATTAATTAAAGCAATTCAGTTCCATATGATGTTTTCATAAATAATATATAATGTACGCAATTAAATTAATAAGTTCTTCATCAAGATATATTTCAGTTGTACCAGCGTGTACAACTATACCGGAAGTGGGTATTACACGTCACAATCTCGGTCTCGTCTGTCTCGCGAGAATGACAGAACGCCAAAATGGCGGCGCCCATGAACTTATTTCTCAAGTAAAAAATAGTGTCTTTAAACACGAATTTCTCTCTTATAGGGTTGATGTCAATAGGGAAACTGTCATGGTTCCTCTTTTTAAATGATGAATATTTATATTAGACAGACATCAATCCATCCATTCTTATTCCTTTAAGTATTTCATTGAGTTTCTGAGAAATGTTTAAAGTTCAGTTGTATATGCATACATTATTTATTAATATTTTCATTAAATCGCAATCGTATGACAATGTGGGATAAAATTTTCTTACATTTACTGATTTTAAAAATTCTATTTAGTTCCATCCATTGTTTTGTCGCTTTAGACACACGCACCATACGCCGCTTTTCCTGGAATGACATTAACGTGTCAGATTGAGGGTTCCATGATAATCACCGTATGAACTTATCTGCGGATGTTTCTAAATTCAAAATATGACCAATACCAGAATTAAATATCGCTTAAGTCGGTGCCAGGGGGCCTCATGTGGTAACTTACACTTTCCATTACCATCCGTGAACAGGCTCAATTAAACCAAGCTTGCAATATTTACAGTTTTATCGTTTTGTAAGTTATTTAGGAATTATTTATTTCTCTACATTTTGGAAACAAACAAAATTATCGATACATGTTTAACTGTTGTTTATTGTGAAATAAGTAATAATAGTTAATATACATGTTTTATATATAATATACATTATATTTCAATATAGCTAGAACAGAGACCATGAGGGACTGGAAAGATTTTTAAGGCTTAATTTCAAGCTAGTGTGTTTGGTCTTGGGCAGTAAGTTACAATAATGATGATGCACAATTTTCACCAAAATAACTGCACTATTGTGTTAATGAATCGATGTCATATTAAAATATGATAAACAAGATCAACAAGGAAAGGCGGCGTTCAATGAACGCAACCTCCATATGACCAAGCAACAAGAACCAGTGGCAAGGAGCCCAGGCGGACCCCAAACAAAATGTTAAGATTGTTAAAACGCCTACGTCATCAGAATAGGATAATTTTGTTAATTATATTTATGAATAATCAAGCGTGTAACACTTTTTTCTCAGAACCCTCATAAGTATTTATAGATTACTTTGTACTGTATGTATATAATATAATTGACCACCGTGTGCAAATGAAAACTTGTTTTTAAGAAACAGATTAAGAATACATAGTAAATGTGTTGATTGAAAAGGTGTTTATGTCATTTAAATATCATCTAATGTATGATCCGCATGAGTCGTTTTCTGCTTTACTTCATACAACGATGAATTGTCGATTAAATTATGCCGATTATAGTTGTTCTTTATTTGTATAGTTCATACTGAGAAAATGTATTATATCTAGTTCCATGCACTGGTATTCGAGTCAATCAATTTGAACTTTCAGAGAAGAAGTATATAAGTGATCTCGGTTGACTCCTGCAAAAACTTATTTTGTATGCCTGCAAAGATGAAAAGCTATATTGAGTGCCGTGCATTGCTGTAAATGCGGAAATTTGAATGTTAAGATAATTGAGATCAGCACTCCAGCGATAAATAAGGCGAAGGAAAATGAGGAAAGAAGTGCTAACGGACATGAAGCGATTTGATTAATCTTTATGATCTGCGTTTAAAATTGTGTCGAGATATAATGCAAGGAATAGAAATGTTGTATGACAAAAAGTACAAAATTGGATTATAAAGACAGTAAATATGAAAAAAAATGGATAAAATATTTAAAAAAGAAGAAAAACACCATCTCGACGCTTCATTTGTACCTTATATGTGGAGTCTGAAACAACACGGGAATATAAAAAAGGTTATATATGTTTACAAGTCAATACAAAATTCAAAGGGTAAACATAAAATGGATAATTGTTTTTATTAAGTGCAACGTTTTTCTCTGCTTTAATTGCCTTCAATGGGTCCAATGGAAGATAATGTGAAATTCAAAAAATACGTTTATTTAAAAAACTACGTTAATAGCGCGAATTTTCAAGCTGAACTAAAAAGCATTGGTTTTCACACGGAAAGTCCTAGCGGGGACTGCTGTTTAAGCGTGGAAGCAGGAACTTGTTAGGGCTCTTAGATTACATCAATGATATAGATTTATGTCATGTTCATTAGTTGGTCGCAGCCATTTTTACAAATGTTAGTCTGGATCTATATTTTTCTACAGTATTTATCACAGTAGTACAGTAGTCTGACTAGAGATTACCAAAAATGGTTGATAAGATATTCGAGACCACTTGAAACACTCACTTGTTAAACACCTCCAAACACATTCATCTGTTTAAAAAAATAACAAATGTTTTAAAAAATAAAATGTTGCATATTTTGCTCGAAGTTAATCTGGAAAACCTTTCCAGCCCTAAAAGAGAAAATAATGGGCGGAACTAAATAAAATGGAAATACGCAAAAGGGATCAAAGGTTATGAAATTCAAATTTTGCACATGAGACGTCAAAATACAAAAAGAAAAAGCAGGAGACATATCCAAAGGATAATTATACAGAATCCAAGTAGGAATAATGACATTTTTTCCTTTATTTTTATTTATTTATGTTTTATTGTTTAATATTTTGTTTGTTTTTTGTTTTGTTTTTTTGTTGTTATTGTTTTTTGTTGTTGTTTTGGGTGTTTTTATTGGGGGGACTCTCTGAGTTATTGTTAAAATAGTTTATTCCCCAAACAGACACATGCCGGAAAAGGGTAGACGAATATATAAAAGATCAATAACACGATCAATTAGACGTCAAAAATGTAAAATTGAAAATAATGCAGGATCGGTTTGATTGAATCTGTTTATGAATTTCAAACATTTTCTTAAAACGCTATAAGCACCATCAGGCCATCTTACTGATACTGGCACTGGTCATCAAAAACAAAGGTCCCGAGAAATTGCGTTTTAAATACAAAGTAGAATGCCTTTTTAAAGATTATAAAGTAGAATGTTAATGGAGTTTAACATTCTTTTGTCTCGCCCGCTTATATTTATCTATGTACTCGTTACAATTCTTTCAATGTAAGGATTCTGACAATTTATATACATTTGAATGTGAAATTGGTCAAATAAGACTTATACATCTCATTTTATTTCTATTTCAAAATACGCTTAATAAACTTTAACTTTGAGCTAATGTTCAACGTTGCATCAACTTACTGAATACGGCCACCTCAGTGCTATATGACCAATCAGACGGACTTTGTAAGCCAAATATTTCTATTGTTTTAGAACTAGTGTATTCATGCCATTTGGGCACACAACTTAGAAAGGAAATTATTTAATACAGCAAAAACTCTACTTAAATCGGTGATAAGACGACCGTTTGTTTCTTCTTCCTCTTCCTCAATGGTCATGTGATATAAAATTCAACAATCAAAATAAATATTTTCAGTCTCATTTCCTTATCCAGTCAACCATTAATTTACCTAAAGTTGTTGTTCGATAACCATAAGGCTGACACATGTTTTTACCGTGCTTATTAGGATTTTGTAGAAATCATGTACTGTATTTAAAACTGAAATAGTAAGAACACCGTGAGCATTGTAACTATTGGCGTGTTGAAAAGTTCGAGTTGATAGTCAAAAGTTGTATCAAAGGTATTTCTTGCTTTCTCTTAAATTAACATTCAGTACCATAATGACACTTTAACAAAATACTAAATGACATTAGGATTTGTTAAAAAACAAAGCTCCTGAGAAAAAAATTCGTTTGAATAGTATGTTGTTTTAAAGAGTTAATGTACTTAATTTTGTGGTTAATACATCTCTTTAAACTATAATCTGCCAACAGTAAACCATAAAATTATTGCGTCGTTAATAATCTATTTGTTTGTTTTCGTGTACTTAAAAGATATTTATCAGACTAATTGGACATTTTTCTATTAGATAGATAAATAAGAAATAAGTAGCTAACTTCCAAAAACACTTAAAGTGCCCAGAACTACCAACACATTCCAGTTATATAATAGATAATTATCTGTTTATCTATAACACTCTTGTCTTTGTTAACTAACGCATCAGAGAATTGTCTTTATAACTAAATATTTTTTGTTAATAGATTATGCAGAATGTTGGAAGTTTTGGGCACTTAATATAATTATATGGTTAACTATTAACTGTTGACAAAAATATGTTCATAAATCATTTGCAGAAATTGTAAAATAATATAACAGTTACAGAATTCAGACCATCCGCAAGGCAGGATAGTGTACTGGATGTTTTACTTTTTACACGTTTGATAGGTTTTATTCCCTGCGGTCTGGAGACCGCAGGGTATTGGTACGCGTTTAACTTTTGAGGCATGGAGGAGCACGTGATCTGTTTTCGGTACATGGAGGAGCATGTGATCTGTAAACCGTATATGATTGGTTAATTGACCTTTTCGAAAACCCAGCTAAATACCGTTTGCCGGTACGTTACGGATTTACCTCTAGGGAATTAGTCCGAATTATACCTAATTGAGAACAAAAAAACTATTACGTGATATTTCTAATTTTGTACAATTATTTTACCGTTTAAGGTGGAAAAACTTGAATGATGTGTTTGAAAATTATCAATGTTTTTTTAATATCTATCTCAAATTTTACAAACAATAAATTGTTTATACTGAAAATCTACAAAATTAAAATGTTCGTAGTGTATAGAGATAGAGATATTTTCTGCGTAAACTTGTGTGTTTACTTTATTTATTTTTTGCTCGGAATTATTCATAAAATGGTCGGCCTATTTAATCATTTTCTTAAAGCTGCATGCCTCCAGATGAGTCAAAATGTTTCAATAAAATCAAACTTGAGAAATATGTACTACGATTTTGGGAAAAATAAACTGATTCAAGATTCAAGTAATATTTTACATGTTATGTGCGGTTAATGACCGATTTTTAAATATTTACAACTATATTTCTACTGCGTTACTAACGCAGTAAGGGCTATTTATGCATATTTTGACAACTTTTTGGTAATTTACGTGGGTAATAAGTGCCATTGATAATGTGCAAATTGCTTCCTTTTGGTTATTTTACAATATTATACATTCAAATACATTTTCAATTTTTTTCTATGAAAATTAGCATGAATCTGGAGGCTGCTTTAAAAAGAAATAATTGTTTTATGTTCGACCTTCTCCGGTCACCAGTTTCCAAAGACCTTCTTCTATATTGATCGATTATTGTCAACTATATTCCTGATACAAACGTTTTATCCCCCCCCCCCAAAAAAAAAAAAAAAAATAAAATAATGTTGAAAGTAGTTAAATGAAATATCTTTATATCATTAAAATGTTCACCGCAGGAAACCATTTTACTTGTTTTGTTTAAAATGTCTCTGTAAAAATCTTTAGAGTTGCCTGTATAATAATCACAACATCGAAGGCTTTATTTTCCTTCTATTTTGTTACATATTATTTGTTTATCTCAATTATATTTAGCCATCTAAGCCATATTGTATACGTCTACTGTAATATTTGAACATAACTTTGAAGTAGCGTTTAATATATTAACAAAATCCTGCGTCATAGAAAAATAATGCAGGATGAAATCATTGTATTTCTTCTTAGTTAAATGTACTATATATCTTTTCTGCCATATGAGTGTAATCAGTGAAAAGTAATCATTATATGTGCTTTTTGAAAAGGTGCAGATAAAGTAATCAGAAATTCTTATGTTTATGACTAATTGTTCCTGGGTTCAAAGACGGGAGCAATGTTTGTCCTTGTCATCTTTTTTTGTTCGTTTACATTATATTTTATCAACAAACTTTGTTTACACTATATGTAAGGACATTTACATTTTATATTCACTTTTAAATGAATCAAAATACGACCTTTAGATCAAAACAGTTTTCATAAATCAGAATACGTTATGTATTTTTAAATTTTGCTTAAATGTTTAAAGTTGTATCTACCACCTTAGTGACAGATAACAAATCGAATATTTAAGCTAAATAACCTTATTGTATCACAACTGAGATATGTATGTCTATAGATGGCGTTTGAAACATTGCCAATTTTTATCTTTTATCTTAAAAAACCTCAAAAGATTTATAAACTCATTTTTATACCTTTCCTAAATCCTTGTTTACTTAATAATAGATAACGGCAAGGTTAGCGATATGTTAGCACAATCTGTTTTATCAAGTATTCGATGTTGATGATATCACGTATGCATTTATTTTAGAGTTTTTGAAGGACACCTTAGTTAGTATTCAGAGTTTGGATAATTTAAAAAGGTATTCTTTCACATTTACTTTTTGACAGTTTTCTTAGTCAGCGTGTGTTCTTACATATATTACATCATGCTACTGTTTGTACCATTAAATTTTTTTCTTGTATATTCATCATTTTCTTTCCATTTCATACTTGCATACAGAAAGTTTTAGCACACTTTCATACTTTTTTCGAGATATACTTTTTATTTATGAATGTCTATTGTTAAAAGGTTTTTTTTTGTTTTTGTTGTTGTTTTATTAGCATTCTTTTTAACAAGGATTATTTTGGAAACATAATTCTATTTTACAAGTCTTATCGAATGATGATTTGCGCTTTATAAACAATAACTTTTGTTTTACCGAAAAGTGCTGCTAGCATTATATACCAAATGACACGAAACATTTTGGAGCGTGTTAATACATATATCTGGTTTTCAGTAATTTCCAACAAAAAGAGCAATAAACAAAACTATACCTTTTCATTCAATTGTCCCGTTTTATCATTTATTTCAGACTTGATAACAAGATTATGAAAACACTCATAAAAATATTTTATACAAGTCAAATTGGTGGTCTTAAAAGAGAAATGTTAAACTTCAGTATTTTCGATAAACAAGTACCGTATATTATCATTATTTTAATGTAGCTACTTTCTGTTTCGTGGTTGTTTGTGTTTTTTCCATGTTTTTGATTCAGATAATAAACTAAATTATTTGAAAAAAAAATGTTATATTGAACAAAAACTATCATTTTAAATCGTCATATCAAAGTCAATTTCTTTTTTTTTTTGTCATCAAACTTTAGGAATATAAACATAATTAAAATATCTGGGGAGAAGTGTCTCAGATTTTTTCTATCTTTCTCAAAAATATATTACGTAACGACAAACATTATATGCGACTTTTTTACCATCCATTTTATGTAATTGAAGATAATTAAGTCGCTGATTGGGCGAACAAAACTAACTGACACATTTCCCTCCGTAAATTAATTTTCTTGCATGTGCTTGAAACAGCATGTAAATTGCTAGATTATTAAAAAGGATATGCAGATTCAAAGTGAGTCCGACCCGCAGTAAACGAAGTGTTATCGCTCAGACCCCTACGCTTCACGCAAAATTATTACATAACACACAATTATCGCACCAAAAGGGGTCTCAAATTGCGGTAACATACTCTAAAAAGATTTTTATGACCAAGTGACATCTGACAAATTAAAAAGCTGCTAAATTATATCATTTTATGGCAGAAATTTCTTCAAATCCTAACGTTATTTACCGTCCGTCTGGTATCTGTCGCACATGTCACGTAATTATCGGTAAAATTTGAGGCACTCGGGGGGGGAAATGGAACACATTTAATTTTTTCACTTTTTAAAGTTTATTATTATCATCATTGGTATATATTATACCAGTGTCACTCGGCCTGTGTATTCGTGTACGGAATTTCGGTTTAAATTTATTTAAAGGAACGAAAAAACTGAGCTCCAGACAGACTTAAAGTCCGTGGTACGATGTTCAAGTTAGAACGGATATTATAAATGATTAAGTTTCTTTTGGGAAATACAATAAATTGCATACTTTGTCACAGGCTTATTAGTACTGTGTTCGATCGCAATTCATTGGTGAATAATATATTCAAAGCATCACTAAACATATATTTTCATATCTTTTTATTGATACATCCGCAGACTATCGAGTCATATAGGCGTTCTCATTAAAAATGTTGTCTGTTTCTTTTGACATTGTTAGAAAACGAGGTCGACTCTACAGCAAGCTCCTGAATTCGTACAAAAGTCTATGAACGCAATGTAATGTATATCAGATTACGGGACAAATACATTATTATCTTACACATTCTGGATACTTTAGCAGCAATTTGCCGCTATGCTGAATTATTTATGCTACAACCTAGCTGACAATTTCTTAATTTATAAAACCAAGGCTAAATAAAAGGTAGAAGATATAATTATAATTTTGAGATATTCATGAAAGATATACAGTGATTTAATGATTAACTTATTACGGGCAGTATCTACTTATTAAAAATAAACAGCGTTATTCCCGTATAAATGGAACTACCGCATTTCCCTCATTTGATGCCTCACGAGGGGGGGGGGCGTTGTCGATTTTAATTTGACAGGTAACACGTAACACGAAAGTAGATGCAAAACGGTAAAGGTGCCGTTTTGAAAGCGTTAAAATCATAGTTTCTGGACAAACTGCTTCCAAAATTAAATTACAAATCGTGTTCAGATCTCTAAGCAAAAATCTCATTCTAGGTATTTTTAGTAATAATTGACTCCGTTGACACCTTAACCTCCTGTTCCTGGACGGCGATAAATACAATAAACATGATTTGAACAGTTCTACTTGTACACCGCCTGCCTTAAAGCTCAATCAAAGGCGAATAATTTTTAATATCAAGATAACAAAATTTGGAAAAGGGTTTTTAAGGGAAAACCTTTTTTTAATAAAAGGGGGGGCAAAAAAGGAAATCCGGGCCCCGGGGAAATGCCATTTTGTTTGGTTACTTTTTCGACAAAAAGGGCAAATACCAATTTTCAATGAAGGGAAACCCGTAAGTCTTAAGGGCCTTTCCCTATAAAACCCGGGAACTTTCAAATTTTACATAATTTTATTTTTATTAGAGAAGGATTTTAAAAAGAGTACATTTGTTTTTTTCCCAAACTTTTACTTTTAATTTTTAAAAATTTAAAAAATGCTTTTTTTCCGGGGAGTTTTTTTTATTTCACATCAAATTTCCCAAAATGGGGAAAGGGCAGTTATAGTCCTTTCAAAGCAAAGCAGGGGACGGAGTATAGAAAATTTAAAAACCTTAAATTTTTTGAATGCATGAATCAGAAATTTTTACAAACATCAATTTTTAATGTTATATGTAGCAATAAATTTGTTTTTACGCAAGTAAGCTAATTATTTTTGCCGCTTGATGCACTAATTAAGTAGCGCATTGTGGTCAAACTATAATTGTTATACACATTTAGTTATTGAGATATTTTTATGAGCAATCTTTCCAAGATTTTAATCCAGAACAAAAATATCTCAGAATATAGCTTAGTACGTCAGAATAATTTGACTAGAGCGGAATGTTAGCGTTAATCAAGTATTTGTGTTTGCTTTATGTTTTGACCACATACAATAAAGGAATTAGACAAGCAATGAAACATCATTTCTATATTCATGTCTAAACGGCGATTCCCATCATTTTCAATTTTGTAAACATTATAGTTAAACAAATAAACATCCATCCAAAGCAGTTTAACAAAGTTCGTTATTTATATCTATAAATAGATATGACTTTACAATCTTAATTTAGATATTGTTGAACGTAATTTCGTAAACGATAGATGCTATGTCTGACTCAAGAAGGTAACTAATTTTACTTTATCTTTCTTGTAAATTTATGCTAAATAAGATACATTTCTCAGAGATATGCTGTTAATTTCATAACAAGTACAATATTCGAGGTAATTGTTTGGTGTAGTACTTTTTTGTTATTTTAATGTAACTACTTTCTGTTTCGTGGTTGTTTGTGTTTTTCCATATGCTTTTGTTTCAGATGATAATCGTAAAAGTTAAAATACTATCTCATAAAATACCTATATTTACGTATGTCAGTGGTATTAAATTAATATTTTCATGTAAGAGTTCAAATCTATTTTATTTCAATACCTCATATACTTTCTGTTTCGTTCGTTTCATATATTTTTTTTCTTTGTGTATATTGAGCAAATCACAAGTCATGTTAAAATAACAAATAAACGGATGAATTTGAAGGTCAAAGCCATTTCGTACAAAACCTGTTGTTGTTTTTTTATCTTTTTCAAAAAAGGCCGAGTGATATAGCCTATAAAGATATATGGTTTTATATCCCAGTTTTGAATTTATTTAAAGGGACAGGTTTATAAATAATCTACGGTTAATAAACAAATGAAACATCATTTTCGTCAAAGGCATTTATAAATTATTCAGTTGATTTGAACCATAAAGTTACGCAAAAATCAATTTATACATTTATTGTAACTTTGATTATTATGAAAAGTAACTTGTAGGAGCTTCCACATCGGTTTTCCAAAAACCGAACTCTATTAATAGCTCTAACTATAATTAGATAATTAAGTGTTAGAAACACAAAATATCTCTATACATTTAACGAGAACTAATCACACTTTCCATGCATTTTTGCATCATTTCATTTAAACAAATTCTTAACGTTACTTGCATTTTAGGCAGACGATATTTTTAGCTTAAGCTTTAGCTTTGACGGAAAACCGGTTTCTACTATTTATAAACTGGTTGTCACTCTATCATTTGTAGGTCAATGTTCAAATGCTGTTGTTCTGTGAAACTTAAATTAATGTAGCCATATAAAAGCTTGTTATAAATTATAAAACAAAACTGATGTGATATATGTTGTGAAAAAAATATATATTAAGGCGAAAACAGACAATTTTCGTGGAACTGTCATAAATGTCATTTAAACCTACTTATTTTAGTAATGATTGTTATTTATATATCTATTATGTATTTAATGTCTCTAATCTTCATAAGAAATAACATATTTGAAAACAAAAATGTTATATTGAACAAAAACTATAATTTCAAATCGTCATATCAAAGTCATTTTCTTTATTTTTTTTGTCATCAAACATTAGGAATATAAACATAATTATAATATCTGGGGAAAAGTGTCTGAGATTTTTTCTATCTTTCTCAAAAAAATATTACGTAACGTCAAACATTATATGCGACTTTTTTACCATCCAGTTTACGTAATTGAAGATAATTAAGTCGCTGATTGAGCAAACAAAACTAACTGACACATTTCCCTCCGTAAATTAATTTTCTTTCATGTGCTTGAAACAGCATGTAAATTGCTTGATTATTAAAAAAGATATGCAGTAATTCAAAGTTAGTCCGACTCAGCAGCAAACGAGTGGTATAAATCGGGCTGTTATCGCTCAACCCTGACCTAACGCTAACCACAAATTTTACATAATACACAAAAATATCGCACCAAAGGGGGCCCAAATTTTGGGTAACAACTCTAAAAAGATTTTATGACAAGTGAATCTGACCAAAAAAGCGCTAAATAATACATTTCTGGCAGAATTTCTTCAAATCCTAACGTCATTGAAGTTTATTGTCGTCTGGTATTGTCGACATGTACCCATATTGACTATCGGTAAAATTTGAGGCACTGGTGGGGGAAAATGGAACAATTTAAATTGTTTCACTTTCTTTAAAGTTATTATTATCACATTATTATTAATTAATAAACCATGTCCCGGGCCTGTGTATTTCTGTACGGAATTCCGTTAATTAATTTTTAAAAGAACAAAAAAACGACCCAGACAGACTTAAAGATCCGTGGTACGATGTTCAAATTAGAACGGGATATTATAATGTGGGAAATAATATAAATTTCATACTTTGTCCTAGGCTTATTAGTACTGTTGTTTGATCGCAATTCATGGGTGAATAATATATTCAAAGCATTCACTAAACATACATTTTTCATATCTTTTTATTGATACATCCGCAGACTATCGAAAAAATATTTTTTAGAAATTTTTCAGGGAACACCTGACAACGAGTCATATAGGCGTTCTCATAAAAAATGTTGTCTGTTCCTTTTTTGATATTGCTAGAAAACGAGGTCTACGATACAGCAAGCTCCTGAATTCGTACAAAAGTCTATGAACGCAATGTAATGTCTATCAGATTTCGGGACAAATACATTATTAATTTACACATTATGGATATTTTTAGCAGCGATTTGCCGCTTTGCTGAATTATTTATGCTACAACCTAGCCGACAATTTCTTAATTTACAAAAAATAGGCTAAATAAAAGGTAGAAGATATAATGTTGAGATATTCATAAAAGGGTATACAATGATTTTACCATTCATTTATTATGGGCAGTATCTACTTATTAAAAATAAACAGGTTATTCTCGTATATATGGAACTACCGATTTCCCTCATTGATGCCTCACGGGGGGGGGGGGGTTGTCGATAATTGACAGGTAATACGCAAAGTAGATGGCAACGGTTAAGGTGCCGTTTTAAAAACGTTTAAAAACATATTTTCTGGACTAACAGCTTCCAAAATTAAATTACAAATGTGTTCAGATCTACTAAGCCAAAATCTCATTCTAGGTATTTTTAGTGATATAAATTAACTCCGTTGTCACCTTAACCTCGGCTGTCGCCACAGTCTTGTTCTTTTTCGTGTCAATTCAAATCATGAAAAACACATTTCCATATGAATATAAACTGCTAACAAACAACAAGTATTCACGAAGGACAGTTTCTCTGGCTACCCGAATCAGCCGGAACCGGATCCGGCATGGCAGAGTAGCCAGAATACAGTTGTGTTCCGGTATTACTTCACGAACATATAAATATCGCGGTCTTTTTTTTTCTAGAAATTTACTTTTATTTGAAAAACATAAATTTTAAAAAAATTTTTTATAATTTTCATTATTTCTTGAACATTTCGTTTTGGGCGGGAAAAAATGTTTTTACAAATAAAAATCGTAAAAAATAATTTTTTCCCACGGGCACCCTTTAAATTAAGTGGGGGTTATTTAGCTTTTAAAATTATTGATCATAAACAATAACAAAGAAGGCAAGTTTTTTACCTTTTGATATGAAAAGTTAGAACTAAATTAAACCACTTTTTATTTTTAAGAAGGTATTTAATTAAAATCAAAAGTAATAAAACCCGTTTCCCCAATGAATGAATATCCATGAAATTTTACTTTTAATTCTTTAAAGTTTGTTATTCTTGTTATATAGGCTCTCTCCCAGGAAAGTAAAAATGGGCCGAATTTTTTTTTGTTTTCTTTCCCCCCAATTTTTGTTTTTTAAAGAAGAAATCCTTTTTTTTAAATGAACGTTAATGTATTTTTAGAACCTACATTTCTTCCTGATTCAAATTTTGCTCTTGTTTACAGGTCGGGAAAATGTCAAGAATGGCTTACTGGCTCTGGAAAGGAATCATCTGCAATGTCTTCAAATTCAGAAATGGAGAGGTACGTTGATTTTAAACGATGTTCT
The DNA here is from genome assembly GCF_026571515.1 of Ruditapes philippinarum. NCBI lineage: Eukaryota > Metazoa > Mollusca > Bivalvia > Venerida > Veneridae > Ruditapes > Ruditapes philippinarum. The sequence goes on from NW_026853475.1 coordinate 65,686, forward strand.
ACAAAAACAAATATATTCAACAACTAAAAGCAGGGAGCTGAAGTAGCTAAAGCACGCTCCGTTCCTCCGCAAATGATCTGATTTTGTTTCCGATTATTTCCATAACGGCAGCTTGCTTATCATAAATATTTTCGATCATCTTATCAGAGGAACGGAGATTTCTTTCTTGAAACAATTTTATAGGGGATTTTATATTGAAATGTTTATATTATACAAGGTGTCTTATAGATCTTCCTTACTTTATTTTGGTTTCTATTGCGTTTAATTCTGTAACATCGCATTTATATCTATATTTAGTAAACAAACAAATGTATATTTTATTCCTTTTTGGGGAAGGGGTGGGAGGAAGGACATTTGAGAGAATTCATCTTGAATAAATGGACTAGTATTTTTTCTTTATAAAAATAAGTTTTTGTGTCCCTGTGACTGCTTAGTGTATTCACTTCGAGGACACTTACAGAATGTTAAACGAAACATTCAAAAGGAATTGATATAGATTAATATATAACATAAAACATATATTTCAAAGAAATAAAGTTATACTTTTTGCTTAAGACAATTTCTATTATCTGTACATACATTCCGCTTAAAGTACTACTTTTCCTACCATTTATGTCTAGTAATGTCTATATATTTTTCCTTTTCTTTCAGTTCAGTTGATAATGACTGGAGGGAATCTAGAACGGTTGCGCAATGTGTGTCACATCTTTGCTTCTCAGAACATCTTTCCGACATAAGCTTTACCTTCAGCGACGATAAAAGTGTAAAATTTCCAGCACATAAATTTGTACTGAGCATGCGCAGTGATGTTTTTGAAACCATGTTTTATGGTTCTCTTGCAGAAGGAGGTGAAACGGTGTTAATCAAAGATGTCAAACCTGACGTTATGAAGACGATTTTAAGGTTAATATATCACAATACCATTGAATGCACAGATGTTGAATCTGCAATAATCAATTGTGACGACCTTAAAAGAATAAAAATTGAGAACATGTTGGTTGGTGAGCTTTTGTGATCGCTTTTCGTCCGGCGTCCGTCCGTCCGTCCGTCCGTCGTCCGTCCGTAAACTTTTGCTTTAAATGACATCTCCTCATAAACCACTGAGCCAATTTCATCCAAACTTCACAGGAATGTTCCATTGGTGGTCACCTTTAAAAATTGTTCAAAGAATTTAATTACATGCAGAACTCTGGTTGCCATGGCAACCGAAAGAAAAATCTTTAAATATCTTCTTTTAAACAACCCTAAGAGCTAGAGCTTAGATATTTGGCATGAAACATCTTCTAATGAGTGTCTACCAAGTTTGTTCAAATAAAAGCCCTGGGGTCAAAATTGGCCCCGCCCCAGGGGGTCATTGATTTTCCCTATATGCATATAGTAACAACTTAAAAAATCTTCTTTATAAGAACCGTAAGAGCTAGAACTAAGATATTTGGTATGAAACATCTTCTAGTGAGTGTCTACCAAGTTTGTTCAAATAAAAGCCCTGGGGTCAAAATTGGCCCCGCCCCGGGGGTCATTGATTTTCCCTATATTCATATTGTAAAAACTTAAGAAATCTTCTTTTAAAGAACGGTAAGAGCTAGAGCTAAGATATTTGGCATGAAACATCTTCTAGTGAGTGTCTACCAAGTTTGTTCAAATAAAAGCCCTGGGGTCAAAATTGGCCCCGCCCCGGGGGGTCATTGATTTTCTCTATATGCATATAGTAAAAACTTAAGAAATCTTCTTTTAAAGAACTGTAAGAGCTAGAGCTAAGATAATTGGCATGAAACATCTTCTAGTGAGTGTCTACCAAGTTTGTTCAAATAAAAGCCCTTGGGTCAAAATTGGCCTCGCCCCTTGGGGTCATTGATTTTCCCTATAATATATGAATATAGTAAAAACTTAAAAAATCTTCTTTTAAAGAACCCAAAGAGCTAGAGCTAAGATATTTGGCATGAAAGATCTTCTAGTGAGTGTCTACCAAGTTTGTTCAAATAAAAGCCCTGGGGTCAAAATTGGCCCCGCCCCGGGGGGTCATTGATTTTCCCTATATGCATATAGTAAAAACTTAAAAAATCTTCTTTTAAAGAACCGTAAGAGCTAGAACTAAGATATTTGGCATGAAACATCTTCTAGTGAGTGTCTACCAAGTTTGTTCAAATAAAAGCCCTGGGGTCAAAATTGGCCCCGCCCCGGAGGTCATTGATTTTCCCTGTATGCATATAGTAAAAACTTAAAAAATCTTCTTTTAAAGAACCGTAAGAGCTAGAGGTTAGATATTTGGCATGAAACATCTTCTAGTGAATGTCTACCAAGTTTGTTCAAATAAAAGCCCTTGGGTCAAAATTGGCCCAGCCCCAGGGGGTCATTGATTTTCCCTATATGCATAAAGTAAAAACTTAAAAAATCTTCTTTTAAAGAACCCAAAGAGCTAGAGCTAAGATATTTGGCATGAAACATCTTCTAGTGAATGTCTACCAAGTTTGTTCAAATAAAAGCCCTGGGGTCAAAATTGGCCCTGCCCCAGGGGGTCATTGATTTTCACTATATGCATAATTTATAGTAAAAACTTAAAAAATCTTCTTTTAATGAACCCAAAGAGCTAGAGCTTAGATATTTGGCATAAAACATCTTCTAGTGAATGTCTACCAAGTTTGTTCAAATAAAAGCCATGGGGTCAAAATTGGCCCGCCCCAGGGGGTCATTGATTTTCCCTATATTCATATAATAAAAACTTAAAAAATCTGCTTTTAAAGAACCCAAAGAGCTAGAGCTAAGATATTTAGCATGAGACATGTTCTAATGGGTGTCTACCAAGTGTGTTCAAATAAAAGCCCTGGGGTCAGAACTGGCCCCGCCCCGGGGGTCATTGATTTTCCTTATATGTGTATAGCAAAAACTTAAAAATCTCCTTTGAAAAAACCCAAATAGCTAGAGTTTAGATATTAAGCATGAAACATCTTTAAGTAAATATCTACAAAGTTTGTTCAAATAAAAGCCTGGGGGTCAAAACTGGCCCTGCCCGAGGGGTGTCATTGTTTTTAACTATATGTGTATAGTAAAAACTTAAAAAATCTTCTTTTAAAAAACCCAATGAGCTAGAACTTAGATGTTTTGCATGAAACATCTTCTTTTGGGTGTCTACCAAGTCTGTTCAAATAAACAAATAAAAGCCCTTGGGAAAAAATTGGCCGGGGGGGGGGGGGGCTATATACAGGTGATCGACCTCAGGGCCATCATGGCCCTCTTGTTTTGAATATCGATGAGATAGACAATCTATATTATTCATTTTACTTTTTGTTTATTTATAAGATTGATTTATTATTATTTTTTTGTATTGAATGAGTTTCATTTTCTGTATTTTAGATTTGTCTACACCGACAAGCCAGAAATTGACGGAAATAATGTCTTACCTTGTTTGTATGCAGCAAAAAAGTACAACTTGGCTGGTCTTGTCAAACAATGCTCCGACTTTCTTCAAAACAACATTGATGAGAACAATGTTTGTCAGATAATTGAGCATGCCATCTTTTATCAGATGAATCCTCTACAAGAGAGATGCCTTTCATTCATCATGGATAATGCATCAAAGGGTCCTTTCTGCTCCAGGTTTTATAGAACTATCGCACGCAACATTGTTGAATATTCTCAAACGAGACGAATTAGCAAGCGAAGAAATTGATTTATTTAAAGCAGCAATGAAATGGGCGGAACACAATTGTGGTGATTCTAAATCTGGACAAAATATGCGCGATCAACTTGGGGAAGCTCTGTTCGAGATCAGGTTTCCGAATATACCAATAGAAGATTTTGCGCGAGTTGTTACTCCATCTGGAATACTTACCAACGAAGAGCTAGTGACGCTGTATCAATTTAACGCAACAAAAGGGTCGACACCTTTGGGGAAATTCAGACAAGGGGAAAGACCGGGAGCACCAATTACTGTCAATCTCGGGCGGTACATGTATGATCTGCAACGAATGTGTAGGAGCTCAGGTTGTTACTTAAATATACAAGGTTATAACAATCGTTCTAGACAAAATCAATTATTTTCTAATCAATTTCAAGTTAAACCAATCGGTAAATCCGTAAAATTAAAGGCTGTCACTGGTACGTTTGTTGGAAAGATAACAGGGATTGCCACCAATGGTATACAAAGAGCTGATTACAAAACTAATGGACATGAACTTTTCTTTGATAATCCGATCGACATATCTGACAATATCAGTTTACAGTTTTATTTAAGCAACGAAAATATGATCAATACACTCAAGCAACCAAACCATTCCACATTTAATTTAAACATACAGGAAAACGTGAAAGGACAAGATATAACAATAACCGCCATTCCTAAGGGCTTAGAAACAATCACCTTCGTTTGAATGTAAAAGATTGCTAGTTCTACATACCTGTATAATTTTTAAGGAACAAAACATGGTGTAAATATTGAATGCACATTTGATTTGAAGATTTTGCACATCAACAAAATTGGCTTGAAATTATGAACAGTGACAAGCAAGAAATTAAAGGTTTTTCTCATGCAAAGTTTCGTAAAAACATACATCCTAGTATATATTTATAAATGTGGGAGTTTGTTGTTGTCAATTGTTAGAAGAAATTGATGTAAATTGCTAGTCATTGAATATATAATATATAAAATATATATTTAAAAGAACGGGAAAGACCTACTGTCTGCTTTAAGTAAAGAAGCAAATAAAACCGAAAAGACGGGTTGCTTCCGCAAGAATAATTAATTGTTATGAAAATTCGATGGAGCATTAAAACAAAGCAAATTGTTGAGGATTGAAGACTCAATTTAATTAAGTCTGTTCATGATGGACGATGTAATTTCTCACGCCCACTTGTTCCTGCTAACGGCGATTCAATCCTCAATACTAAAAGTAGTATCAATGATACCTTAAGACCTGAAAAATCTAACAACACACGCATGAAATACTACACAATTTTTTCAAGCAAATAAGCAAGCTTCGGGGAAGTCTTGTTTTCAATCTAAATGAAGTTCCACTTTCAAACAAAGGAGTAAGTTTCAGAGAAAATTGTGGTAAAGTGTGATACCTTGGAAGCATTAAACACAACTTGTAAAATTAATTGAAAACGGCAGACTCGGTTTGAGTAAGCCTGTAAAATGAAGTACAGCATCTCTCACACTCCAAGCAGCGACTTTTGTGGTACTCAATCTTAATCACTTGATTTCAAGTAAATAAGTTATATATGATGTTCTGTGGGGGAATTAAATTCAAGGGCATTTCCAATCAGCATTAAGTCATTATACATTGCGGCAAACTCCAAATCTTTTACTATTCTGTTCCCCTCTATTCAGACATCATTTCATGGTCTATGTTCATATATAAGCGGAATTCATTTAATTGACTCACTTACGTGCCTTCATACTGTCTGGTTTTAAGAATTCTACATTGTCAGTCATTGACACACAATCTGTCTCCTTTGTACTACAGAGGAAGTTGTAACGGTATAGTACAAAAAATTAAATAGTACAGTACTAAAACCATCGAGAAAACGGACAAACACACTTAAGCTGTAACTCTGACATGAAGGCAGATAATTGCTTTGTACATTCATGGGCAGTCTTATGAAAGTGTTTTAAAAGTTCAAATATGTGTAGTCATTTGTATCAGCTGTATTACTGCAATTGCAATGTGCGTGTTAGTCTAAACATATCAGCTTCAGATATATAATGAATTGTGTCATCTTTGTTATTTTAAATGTCAGTTTCTAAGGGGCACAAAATGTTCCTCTATAATTTCCTCTATATTCTACTTAAGACTTTCCTAGCGTAGATCTGCTGAGTCACCTTTTTCTACCTTCCATTTTTTTTAACTGTTCATTATCAACCTTGGGAGTATCAAGATTATAATATAATTACAGTCAGTCAACAATATACATGTTGAACATGAATGTGCAGGCTGGTCTGGTCCTATACAAGTTGCCACAGCTTAACAATTTGGGTTCAGGTAGGATAAAAATGAGGTCAACATATTCTATTAATAAACAGTCAAGCAATGTGCAATCTTGATGGACACTTTAATCGTAACCCTAGTAAATATCCAGTCGCCAGTACCAAAGTAAGTAAAAATGCAAAGATTAATGTTACCATTAAAATCCATCTAAGAGCATCCGCTTATTACGTTAAAATATAATAGCATTCTTGTGCACTCAAGGCACTGTATGAACGCACGTGAAATAATTGCAGCACAGGAAAATAACGGTTCACAAAACACAAATGAAAGATACATGATAAATAATGACAAAAGAATTTATCACTTAACTAAAAGTTTTTTTTTCTAAATTAACAAGTTAATATGAAATTTACCCCTTAACCTGCTAGATTTACGTAGTGGATTTACCAAGCTTTGAATTCTGATTGTTTCGTTTTACGGCGCACCAAAACAGTTAAGGTCCTTTGGCTCCGAAACAGGTAAGCTGAGTTTGGCTAATCCCGGGTGTTACAAATTTAAAGCAACACCAAGGTCCAAAACTAACTCACCTGCTGGAGCTAAGAGATACATAGAATTTTGAAACCAAATAAGAGGTCGCTTTGAATTTGGAACAGTTCATTCAACTTTTTATTATGGATTTCAATATTGACATACACAACAGTATATAAGGTATGGTCAGACTGAAATGGATGTTCAAGCTGGCCTAGCTCTATACTGGTGAAAAAGGTTTATAAGAATTATTAATTTTTTTAGAATTTAAGTAGTTAAAAAAGTTGACATTTTGGCGCTAAAAGCTCTCATGCACTTCATGTTAACGTCGCCGCTATTTTAAGCGCCGTCACGGACGGCAGAGTTACAGGAAGTTACATACATTAATTAACAGTAGCGATTTTTGAAGTTATTATAATTGTAACAGTAAACATTCAAGATTGTGAGAATCGCTACGCATTGCTTCATTTGTATGAAATTTGACGCAGCGCATTTCTTACTTGGTTTCCTCAATCTTGAACAGGTAAGTCAACTTTAATTCGAGCAGGTTAAGTACAAAAAAAATGCTCTTCACGGAAGGCTTTTCAAGTACTGAACTTACAAATGTGCATACATTTCTTTACTATGATAAATACCTACACGTAACCAGGGTCTTTCAAATAGAATTGAATCTATTTGAAAGACCCTGGCGTAACACATAAATAGATAACAAACAAACAAGAGCTGGAAAATTCACTATTTATTACCTTCTTTAAACAAATGGAATATTTAAGTTTAAGAAAATGTAAAATGATACAAAAACGGCATATCATTTTCAACAGTATCACAGAGAAAAAAACATAAACGATTCAATATAGTTATAACAAACAATTATCATAGTATTGCAAGCAATCCATAAGTCCCCTACCGGTTAGAACCCCAGCAACTTTCTGATGGGCCATTGGCCAGTCAATTTTACCAGTGAATAAATGACATGAATGAACTTAAATCTTTTGAGTTCTAAGTTTGTCTATATCACAGTAATGTGTCATGTTTCCCTGCCTAGTAAGGAAATTATGTTTATACAACCTTGTCATTTTATTACGATTTGGGATTTTAAAGTAAATCCTATAATTAATGAATGAAGAAGTTGGAGTGAAAAATACCAATTTCTCAAGGAGGACATAATTCTGGAAATAGTCTTGCTAGAGTATTTAACCTTCTCAAAAATGTTGAGTGATAATAAGAAACATATATATGAAGTTTGAAGTAGATACATTAGGAAATAAAGAAGTTATTTAAAAAAGACAACATTTTTTTCATAAAAATTCTAAGTTCAAGGGAGGTAATACTGATAATTTTTGTGCTAGAGTTGTAAACCTTGTCACATATGATGTGGTTGATGACCAGAAACTTATATTTAAAGTTTGAAGTAAACACCTTAAGAAATAAAGAACTTATAGTGAAAAAGCTGACAAATTTAAATCAGAAATCTTGAAATTCAGGCTATTTGTTGCCATAGCAACCAGAATTTTCAACATAGGAAGAAAAAAAAGACGTGCATAATCTCCATACTGCAATCTATCCATATACATGTATCAAGTTTCATAAAAATATTTTCAGTACTTTTTGCGTTATCGCGGGATCCAGTTTATGTGTTCAATTTGCCATATTTTCAGGCTATTTGTTGCCATAGCAACCAGAATTTTCCACATAGGAAGAAAAAAAAAGACGTGCATAATCTCCATACTGCCATCTATCCATATATCAAGTTTCATAAAAATATTTTCAGTACTTTTTGCGTTAACGCGGGATCCAGTTTATGTGTTTAATTTGCCATATTTTCAGGCTATTTGTTGCCATAGCAACCAGAATTTTCAACATAGGAAGAAAAAAAAGACGTGCATAATCTCCATACTGCCATCTATCCATATATCAAGTTTCATTAAAATATTTTCAGTACATTTTGCGTTATCGCGGGATCCAGTTTTGTGGACGGACTGACTGACAGACAGACGGACAGACAGACGGACGGAGGGTAAACCTAAAGCCTCTCCGGTTAAACCGGTAGGGGACTAAAAATGCAAATATTAATATACACATATTAATTTAAAGGATTAATATAAATAAAGTAATTAATCAATTAAAGGAACAACTACAAGTAAGAATTTCCCAATATATAAATTATGCAAAATATCCTGTTTTTGCTTTTTAACAAAGAAAATATTGCAGTCACTTTGAAATAGCCAATTTTTCTCATTTATCTTCATTAACAATAAAGTGGCTACAAGGTTAATCAATCAAATGCTTACAATAAGCATAAGGAATAATAAATCATATGTTAGAATTTTGCAACAAAATTTCATGTCAAAATAACTAAACATTTTGGTGTAAGGATTTCAGAAACACGGGAAATTTTATGATCATATGGCTGGCGGAGGAAGACCTTGCGTGCACTTCCATCCAATATGTATAAAATATTCAAGAATACCAGTACAAGACAGTAAGATTGTAATTAATATCAGTAAAATACCAACACATAGACTTATATTAAAGACAAAAATGTGAACTTTGGGGATAATTAATCCTTGATACAGACTTTAATGTTTTATACAGACTTTCAGTGTCTGATACAGACATAAAGTGTATAAGGTTAGTTTCTCCTCCACATAAAGGTACATTATGCCTCAAAAGTGATTAAATGAATGAGCCGAATCACAACAAAACCAACGTTATGTGTTTGCGACCAGCATGGATCCAGACCAGCCTGCGGATCCGCGCAGTCTGATCAGAATCCATGCTGTTCGCTATCAGTTTCTCTACTTGTTATAGGGTTTGTAAGCGAACAGCATGGATCCTGATCACACTGCGCGCATAAATTTGGTTTTGAAGTGACGCGGCTCAAATGTTCATTCTTTAAAAAGGCAAACATGACTTTTATAAGATTTAAATAATGGTTTTAAAGCATTTCAGATGGGTCTGAAATTCTCTGTCATAAAAGTAGCAAATGTAAACATTAAGTACTATTTTGAAAGGAAGTCAAAATACTAAATAACTTATATTTTACTAATTGCCAAAATGCAACGGATGCAAAAGATGGTTCAGTTAATTGGCCATTGAGTAACTTTTTTGGAAACTATTACAGGACAAAACAAGAGGGCCATGATGGCCTTGGGATCGCTCACCTGTACATAGGCCCCCAGGGCGGGCCAGTTTAAACCAAAGGGCTTTTATTTGAACAAACTTAGTAGACATCCATTAGAAGATGTTTCATGATGTTAAGTTTTTACTATACACAAATAATGAAAAACAATGAATTTTGCCCCCTCCCCCTGGCTGGGCCAATTTTAACCCAAGGGCTTTTATTTGAACAAACTTCGTAGACACCCATTAGAACATGTTTCATGCTAAATATCTTAGCTCTAGCTCTTTGGGTTTTTTAAAAGAAGATTTTTAAGTTTTTAATTACTATATGCAATATAGGGAAAATCAATGACCCCCTAGGGCGGGGCCAATTTTGACCCAAGGGCTTTTATTTGAACAAACTTGGTAAACATCCATTAGAACATGTTTCATTCTAAATATCTTATCTCTAGCTCTTTGGGTTCTTTAAAGGAAGATTTTTAAGTTTGTACTCTATGTATATTTTTATTCTGTGTGTTTCAGATTTGTCTACACCGACAAGCCAGAGATTGACGGAAATAATGTCTTACCTTGTTTGTATGCAGCAAAAAAGTACAACTTGTCTGGTCTTGTGAAACAATGCTCCAACTTTCTTCAAAACAACATTGACGAGAATAATGTTTGTCAGATAATTGAGCATGCCATCTTTTATCAGATGAATCCTCTTCAAGAGAGATGTCTTTCATTCATCATGGATAACGCAGCAAGTGTCCTTTCTGCTCCAGGTTTTATAGAATTATCGCACGCAACATTGTTGAATATTCTCAAACAAGACGAATTAGCAAGCGAAGAAATTGATGTATTTAAAGCAGCAATGAAATGGGCGGAACACAATTGTGGTGAATCTAAATCTGGACAAAATATGCGCGATCAACTTGGGGAAGCTTTGTTTCAGATAAGATTTCCAAATATACCTATAGAAGATTTTGCTCGAGTCGTTACTCCATCTGGAATACTAACCAACGAAGAGCTACTGACGTTGTATCAATTTAATGCAACAAAAGGGTCGACACCTTTGGGGAAATTCAGACAAGGGGAAAGACCGGGAGCACCAATTTCTGTCAATCTCGGGCAGTACATGTATGAACATAGTCTGCAACGAATGGGTAGGAGCTCAGGTTGTTACTTAAATATACAAGATTATAACAATCGTTCTAGACAAAATCAATTATTTTCTAATCAATTTCAAGTAAAACCAATCGGTAAATCCGTAAAATTAAAGTCAGTCACTGGAACGTTTGTTGGAAAGATAACAGGGATTGCCACCAATGGTATACAAAGAGCTGATTACAAAACTAATGGACATAAACTTTTCTTTGATAATCCGATCGACATATCTGACAATATCAGTGTACAGTTTTATTTAAGCAACGAAAATATGATCAATGCATTCCAGCAACCAAACCATTCCACATTTAATTCAAACATACAGGAAAACGTGAAAGGACAAGATATAACAATAACCGCCATTCCTAAGGGCTTAGAAACAATCACCTTCGTTTGAACGTAAAAGATTGCTAGTTCTACATACCTGTATAATTTTTAAGGAACAAAACATGGTGTAAATATTGAATGCACATTTGATTTGAAGATTTTGCACATCAACAAAGTTGGCTTGAAATTATGAACAGTGACAAGCAAGAAATTAAAGTTTTTTTCTCATGCAAAGTTTCGTAAAAACATACATCCTATTATATATTTATAAATGTGGGAGTTTGTTGTTGTCAATTGTTAGAAGAAATTGATGTAAATTGCTAGTCATTGAATATATAATATATAAAATATATATTTAAAAGAACGGGAAAGACCTACTGTCTGCTTTAAGTAAAGAAGCAAATTAAACCGAAAAGACGGGTTGCTTCCGCAAGAATAATTAATTGTTATGAAAATTCGATGGAGCATTAAAACAAAGCAAATTGTTGAGGATTGAAGACTCAATTTAATTAAGTCTGTTCATGATGGACAATGTAATTTCTCACGCCCACTTGTTCCTGCTAACGGCGATTCAATCCTCAATACTAAAAGTAGTATCAATGATACCTTAAGACCAGAAAAATCTAACAACACTCGCATGAAATACTAGGCAAATTTTTCAAGCAAATAAGCAAGCTTCGAGGAAGTCTTGTTTTCAATCTAAATGAAGTTCCACTTTCAAACAAAGGAGGAAGTTTCAGAGAAAATTGTGGTAAAGTGTGATACCTTGGAAGCATTAAACACAACTTGTAAAATTAATTGAAAACGGCAGACTCGGTTTGAGTAAGCCTGTAAAATGAAGTACAGCATCCCTCACACTCCAAGCAGCAACTTTTGTGGTACTCAATCTTAATCACTTGATTTCAAGTAAATAAGTTATATATGATGTTCTGTGGGGGAAATAAATTCAAGAGCATTTCCAATCAGCATTAAGTCATTATACATTGCGGCAAACTCCAAATCTTTTACTATTCTGTTCCCCTCTATTCAGACATCATTTCATGGTCTATGTTCATATATAAGCGGAATTCATTTAATTGACTCACTTACGTGCCTTCATACTGTCTGGTTTTAAGAATTCTACATTGTCAGTCATTGACACACAATCTGTCTCCTTTGTACTACAGAGGAAGTTGTAACGGTATAGTACAAAAAATTAAATAGTACAGTACTAAAACCATCGAGAAAACAGACAAACACACTTAAGCTGTAACTCTGACATGAAGGCAGATAATTGCTTTGTACATTCATGGGCAGTCTTATGAAAGTGTTTTAAAAGTTCAAATATGTGTAGTCATTTGTATCAGCTATATTACTGCAATTGCAATGTGCGTGTTAGTCTAAACATATCAGCTCAAGATATACATATATAATGTATAATGAATTGTGTCATCTTTGTTGTTCAATATGTCAGTTTCTAAGGGGCACACAATGTTCCTTTATAATATACTCTGTATTCCCTTTAAGTCTTTCCTGGCGTATATCTGCTGAATCAACATCCTTTTTTTTTTAACTGTCCATTATCAAAGTTGGGCAATTCAAGATGAAAATGTAATTCAAGTCAGTCAACAATATTCATGTTCAACATTGATGTGCAGGCTGGTCTGACCCTATTCAAGTTGCAACAGCTTATCAATTTGTGTCCATGTAGGATAAAAACGAAGTCAACATACTCTATTAATAAACAGTCAAGCAATGCGCAATCTTGATGGACACTTTAATCGTAACCCTAGTAAATATCCAGTCGCCAGTACCAAAGTAAGTAAAAACGCAAAGATTAAAATCCACCTAGGAGCATCCGCTTATTACGTTAAAATATAATAGCATTCTTGTGCACTCCAAGGACAGGAAAATAACGGTTCACAAAACACAAATGAAAGATACATGATAAATAATAACAAAAGAATTTAACACTTAACTAAAAGTTTTCTTTCTAAATTAACAAGTTAATATGAAATATACCCCTTAACCTGCTGGATTTACGTATCGGATTTACCAAGCTTTGAATTATGATTGTTTCGTTTTACGGCGCACCATTTTGATTGACCAAAACAGTTAAGGTCCATTGGCTCCGAAACAGGTAAGCTGAGTTTGGCTAATCCCGGGTGTTACAAATTTAAAGCAACACTAGGGCCAAAACTAACTCACCTGCTGGAGGTAAGAGATACATAAAATTTTGAACCAAAATAAGAGGTCGCTTTGAATTTGGAACAGTTCATTCAACTTTTCATGGATTTCAATATTGACATACACAACAGTATTTAAGGTATGGTCAGACTGAAATGGATGTTCAAGCTGACCTGGCTCTATACTGGTGAAAAAGGTTTATAAGAATTATTAAAATTTTTAGAATTTAAGTAGTTAAACAAGGGTGTCATAGTCACAAAATACGCCCGTTTATGAAAGCTTTAGATGGAGATGGGGGCATTATGGATAAGTGTTATCTAGCAAGCAAGTTTTTATTCTTGGCACTGTGTTGTTAAATGAACCTTAAAACAAATCAGTAGGGAAGATATGCACAGGGTGTGTGACCTTGACCTTGGTCGCAGGGACCTGAATTTTATGCACGGCACTCAGCCTCACAATGATGAACATTTGTGCCAAATTATATTGAAATCCCTCTATGCATGTAGAAGTTTTGCTCCAGACAAGCGTTTTTCTATGAGCTCTAACTGTGACCTTCACCTTTGGCCTAGAGACTTGGTTCATGTGCAGGGCACTACGTCTCATGGTGGTGAACAATTCTATAAAGTAACATTAAAATTCCTCCATGCATGTAGAAAATATGCTCAGGACAACATCTGGATATTTAATCATCTCCAGTGACCTTGACCTTGCAAAAATTAACCTAAATTAAATGTGTCACACCTGTAGTCATGATAGTTACCATTTGTGCTACAATCCATCAATAAATGATGACTAAATGGTCCCTATACACATCTTAAAATTTTTATCTGAACTTTGACCTCTATGTGTAACCTTGACTTTGGTCGCAGGGATCTGAATTTCGCGTGCGACACTCAGCCTCACAATGGTGAACATTTGTGCCAAGTTATATTGAAATCCCCCTATGAATGTAGAAGTTTTGCTCCGGACAAGCGTTTCTCAATGAGCTCTAAGTGTGACCTTGACCTTTGACCTGGATCATGCATGGAGCAATACATATCATGGTGGTGAACATTTCAATAAAGTATTATAAAAATTCTTCCATACATGTAGGAGATATGCTCCAGACAAAATCTGGATATTTCACCATCTTAAGTGACCTTGACCTTGCATATATTGACCTAAAGTACATGTGTCACAGCCGTAGTCTTGATAATGACCATTTGTGTTACAATCCCTCAATAAATGATGATTAAATCGTCCCTATACACATCTTCATATTTTTATCTAAACTTTGACCTCTATGTGTGACCTTGACCTTGGCTGCAGGGATCTGAATTTTGTGCGCGACACTCCGCCTCACAATGGTGAACATTTGTGCCAAGTTATATTGAAATCCCTCTATGCATGTGGAAGTTTTGCTCCGGACAAGCGTTTTTCAATGAGCTCTAAGTGTGACCTTGACCTTTGACCTAGAGACCTAGTTTATGTGCATGACATGGCTTCTCATAATGGTGAACATTTCTATGAAATTTCATTAAAATCCCTCCATGTGTGTAGGAGATATGCTCCGGACAAAATCTGGATATTTCATCATCTTTAGTGACCTTGACCTTGTATATATTGACCTAAATTATATGTATCACAGCCATAGTCTTGATAATGACCATTTGTGTTACAATCCCTAAAGAAATGATGACTAAATGGTCCATATACACATCTTCATATTTTTATCTGAACTTTGACCTGTATGTGTGACGTTGACCTTGGCCGCAAGGACCTGAATCTTGCGCGCAACACTCCACCTCACAATGGTGAACATTTGTGCCAAGTAATATTGAAATCCCTCCAGACATGTTTTGCTCCGGACAAGCATATTTCAATGAGCTATAAGTGTGACCTTGACCTTTGACCTAGAGACCTGGTTCATGTGCGCGACACTTCTCCTCATAGTGGTCAACATTTCTATGAAGTTTCATTAAAATCCCTCCATACATGTAGGAGATATGCTCCGGACAAAATTGGACACCGCCCGCCCGCCAGGGGCGTTCCCATAATACGTCCCGTTTTTCAAACCGGCGTATAAAAAGTTGACATTTTGGCGCTAAAAGCTCTCATGCACTTCATGTTAACGTCGCCGCCATTTTAAGAGCCGTCATGGACGGCAGAGTTACAGGAAGTTACATACATTAATAAACAGTAGCGATATTTGAGGTCATTATAATAATTACAGGAAATATTCAAGATTGTGAGAATCGCTACTCAAAGCTACATTTGTATAAAATTTGACGCAGCGCATTTCTTACTTGGTTTCCTCAATCCTGAACAGGTAAATCGAGTTTAATTCGAGCAGGTTAAGGGTTAAGTACAAACAAGAGGGCCATGATGGCCCTGAGGTCGCTCACCTGTATATAGGCCCCCCAACCCCCACCCCCCCAACGTTGCAGGGCCAATTTAACCCATGGGCTTTTATTTGCACATACTCGGTAGACACCCATAAGAAGATGTTTCATGCTAAACATCTAAGCTCTAGCTCATTGGGCTTTATTGAAAGAAGATTTTTTTAAAGTTTTTACTATACACATATAGTTAAAAACAATGACACCCCCGGGGCCGGGCCAGTTTTGACCCCAGGGCTTTTATTTGAACAAACTTTGTAGACACTTACTAGAAGATGTTTCATGCTTAATATCTAAACTCGAGCTATTTGGGTTTTTTCAAAGAAGATTTTTAAGTTTTTGCTTTACACATATAAAGAAAATCAATGACCCCCGGGGCGGGGTCAATTTTGACCCCAGGTCTTTTATTTGAACAAACTTTGTAGACACTCACTAAAAGATGTTTCATGCTTAATATCTTAACTCTAGCTATTTGGGTTTTTTCAAAGAAGATTTTTTAAGTTTTTGCTATACAAATATAAGGAAAATCAATGATCCCCCGGGGCGGTGCCAATTTTGACCCCAGGGCTTTTATTTGAACAAACTTGGTAGACACTTATTAGAACATGTTTCATGCTACATATCTTAGCTTTAACTCTTTTGGTTCTTTAAAAGAAGATTTTTTAAGTTTTTACTATATGCATATAGGGAAAATCAATGACCCCCTGGGGTGCCAATTTTGACCCCACGGCTTTTATTTGAACAAACTTGGTAGACACCCATTAGAACATGTTTCATGCTAAATATCTTAGCTGTAGCTCTTTTGGTTCTTTAAAAGAAGATTTCTTAAGTTTTTACTATATGCATATAGGGAAAATCAATGACCCCCCTGGGGCGGGGCCAATTTTGACCCCAGGTCTTTTATTTGAACAAACTTGGTAGACACCTATTAGAACATGTTTCATGCTAAATATCTAAGCTCTAGCTCTTTTTGGTTCTTTAAAAGAAGATTTTTTAAGTTTTTAGTATATGCATATAGGGAAAATCAATGACCCCCCGGGGCGGGGCCAATTTTGACCCCAGGGCTTTTATTTGAACAAACTTGGTAGACACTTATTAGAACATGTTTCATGCTAAATATGTTAGCTTTAACTCTTTTGGTTCTTTAAAAGAAGATTTTTTAAGTTTTTACTATATGCATATAGGGAAAATCAATGACCCCCCTGGGGCGGGGCCAATTTTGACCCCAGGGCTTTTATTTGAACAAACTTGGTAGACACCTATTAGAACATGTTTGATGCTGAATATCTTAGCCATAGCTCTTTGAGTTCTTTAAAAGAAGATTTTTTAAGTTTTTACTATATGCATATAGGGAAAATCAATGACCCCCCGGGGCGGGGCCAATTTTGACCCCAGGGCTTTTATTTGAACAAACTTGGTAGACACCCATTAGAACATGTTTCATGCTAAATATCTTAGCTGTAGCTCTTTTGGTTCTTTAAAAGAAGATTTTTTAAGTTTTTACTATATGTATATAGGGAAAATCAATGACCCCCCGGGGCGGGGCCAATTTTGACCCCAGGGCTTTTATTTGAACAAACTTGGTAGACACTCACTAGAAGATGTTTCATGCCAAATATCTAAGCTCTAGCTCTTATGGTTTTTTAAAAGAAGATATTTAAAGTTTTTTCTTTCGGTTGCCATGGCAACCAGAGTTCTGCATGGAATTAAATTCTTTGAACAATTTTTAAAGGTGACCACCAAAGGAACATTCCTGTGAAGTTTGGATGAAATTGGCTTAGTGGTTTATGAGGAGATGTCATTTAAAGTAAAAGTTTACGGACGGACGGACGGACGGACGGACGGACGACGGACGGACGCCGGACGAAAAGCGATCACAAAAGCTCACCCTGTCACTTTGTGACAGGTGAGCTAAAAATGCTCTTCCTGGAAGGCTTTTCAAGTATTGAACTTACAAATATGCATACATTTCTTAACTCTGATAAATAAATATATGTAACCAGGGTTTTCCAAAAAGAATTGAATCTATTTGAAAGAACCTTGCGTAACACATAAATTAATAGCAAACAAACAAGAGCTGGAAAATTCACTTTTAATTAACTTCTTTAAACAAATGGAATATTTAAGTTTAAGAAAATGTAAAATGATTACAAAAACGGCATATCATTTTCAACAGTATCACAGAAAAAAACATAAATAGTTCATTATAGTATAAAAATGCAAATATTAATATACACATATTAATTTAAAGGATTAATATAAATAAAGTAATTAATTAATTAAAGGAACAACTACAAGTAACAATTTCCCAATACATAAATTTTACAAAATATCCTGTTTTTGCTTCTTAACAAAGAAAATATTGCAGTCTCTTTGAAATAGCCATTTTTTCGTATTGGTCTCCATTAACAATAAAAAGACTACAGAGTTAATCAATCAAATGCTTACAATAAGCATGAGGAATAATAAATCATATGTTAGAATTTTACAACAAAACTTTCATATCAAAATATGACTTAAGTTTTTGGTGTAAGGATTTCAGTAACACGGGAAATTTTATGATCACATGGCTGGCGGAGGAAGACCTTGTGTGCCCTGATCCAATGTGTATAAAATATTCAAGAATACCAGTACAAAAAAGTAAGATTCTAATAAATATCAGTAAAATACCAACACAGAAACTTATATTAAAGACGAAAATATGAACTTGGGGGATAATTTAATCCCTGATACAGACTTTACATGTCTTATACAGACTTTAAGTGTCTGATACAGACTTTAAGAGTATGAGGTTAGCTTCTCCTCCACATAAAGGTACATTATGCCTCAAAAGTGATTAAATGAATGAGCCACCTCACAACAAAACCAACGTTATGTGTTTGCGACCAGCATGGATCCAGGCCAGCCTGCGCATCCGCGCAGTCTGATCAGAATCCATGCTGTTCCCTATCAGTTTCTCTACTTGTTTATAGGGTTTGTAAGCGAATAGCATGGATCCTGATCAAGGCTGGTCTGGATCCATGCTGGTTGCAAATGCATAAAGTTGGTTTTGTAGTGACGCGGCTCAAATGTTCATTCTTTAGAAAAGGCAAACATGACTTTATAAGACTTAAATAAATGGTTTCAGAATAGCTTAGATGGGTCTGAAATTCTGTCATAAAAAATAGCAAATGTAAACATTAAGTAGTATTTTGAAAGAAAGTCAAAATACTAAATAACTACATATTTTACTAATTGCCAAAAGGCAACAGATGCAAAAAAGTTGTTCAATTAATTGACCAATAGGTAACTTTTTTGGAAACTATAACAGGACACAAAAATAAAAGGCTTTTGAAAAATGAAAATATAGAAAGGTCCATTAAAAAACTAAGATAACTATAAACAAGACTGACATATCAAAATCAAGTAATAAGATTATCCAATCAAATGCAAGTGTTACAATATGAAGAATATAAACTTTAACTAAGTGTATCACAAACACTAAAGCTGACGCCTCAATTAGAAGAATACATATAGAATGATAGTACAAACTGGTCTATGTAATTTCAAATCACAGTAAGTGTATAGTCATGCACATAAAACATGAAATTTATATATCAAATTGTGATAAATTATTTATGTAAAACAAGAAATACTGATAACTTTAAAAGATGCATGAACTGAATAGAGGATATTAAATGAGTGTAGGTTTAATACTAAATTTATCAAACGAGTTGAATAAAATCATATTATACGTGCATAATATTCTTTTATTCAACAAGTTCAATAAATTTAGTATTAAACCTACACAAATATAATATTCTATTTAACACGTATATAAAATAAGAATGGTAAACTGTTTAAAAAAGTAATTTTACAATGACGTGCCTATAGTGTAACGCTAACATTAGCGCACTTTAAGGCTATGTTTATATATCGCAAATGAAGTCAGTCAAAGTGTTATTACACTAGTGTTATATTGTTTTCATTTAATGATTTTATTACACTCCTGCGCCGTGATTTATGTGATAATAGAAGATATATGCATGTTATTCTATGTAAAACATGAAATAAGGTGTATAATACAAACTCATGAAGATAAAACGTGAATTGCATGTAAGTTTATACGTGACATGAAAAATTGATGTTTATGACTATATTGATGTCTATGACAATATTGATGAATGTCTATGTGTAATTCTAGATAAAGCATGATATGACAATTTTAATACTAAATCTGTCTTTAATGTTAAACTTAAAGTCGAAATTGGCCATGTTAAAGCGGTTAAGTTGGTATACTATGTACTCAAGCAAAATATGTTGTGGGATTAAAATTACTTCTATTTAATGTTTTGTAAGGTACCATTTGTGTTTCATGCTTGTTAATAACCAGTACAAGCTCTAGTCTACGGAGCAAAAACCCAGTGGGATACAAAGACTTTGGAAACTGCAAAAAAGTGCTGCTCTTGAAAGGTCAAATTCATTGGGAAGTCTTACTTTTGAGAGAATTGATACTGTTGTTATAATAGTTATTTGCTCTGCAGAAGAAATATTCACTATTGTAGATACATTATCAGAATACCAGTAAGATCATTTTAATGAATGTCAGGCATGTCATTCTCGGTCAAAAATCACATCTTTAGCATGAGTATACTCAATTTTAAGGTTGGTTTAGTGGTCATTATAATATAAGTCCATTTGGGAAAATTAATACAGTAGTCTGATCTATGGTCTTTTAACCTTACAAATGTCTAAAAAAAAAATAAACTGAAATTCTTAAAACATGCACATAAGTATACACAAAATATAAGTATTATACAAAAATAAAAGTAACATGCAAATGAAAGACCAAAACAAAAATGATGTCATTGTAAGAGTTGCAAAGTTCATAATTTTATACATAATGCATGCGAAGTAATCACTAAATATTATGCATAGAATGTTGACCTAAAAGTATTTATCAAAATACCACAATGCCACAGGGGCCCTTTAAAATTAGTAACTGGTAACATTAAATTCCTTTCCTTTTAAAAAAAAACAACAACAAATAAACAAACAAACAAAACCCCGTCAGTTACCATTTTCCCCAGACTTTGGAAAATGCATCTTATTTTCTGTTAACTTAAAGCTTCAGCTGTCTACCAAACATGGGCATACCTCTTCGACTCTACACTGTCCCTTTGGCTTTATGATTGTAACATCCAATTTAACAGGCTAGTAATAAAGTGGTCAATTAATCCCCGTTACTCTTCACTTATGATATATATACATGCATACTGTTTTTACATTTTTGTTTCTTTGTTTTTATACAAAATTTTACCAGTGTTTTTGTAATTATAAATGAAAGTTCTTCATAATATTATTGCGCCAAAATATATACATGTACATTGTTGTCTTTGACATTGTACAGTGCTGACATTATTTCCCGTAGATAACTAAAATTATACCAGTAGAACAATGTATTCTTGAATAAAATAATAGAGTTTTGAGTCTTCAATGGAATCAGGGTCTTTCAAAAAGAAAGACCCTGGTGGAATGGATTTCTATATTACTAATCAATTTTCACTTTTCACAATCATTTTCTTCCATGAAAAGTATACATTTTTTTTTTAATCATATTTTCTTTTTTAAATAAATTCCTGTAATACTATAGACAGTGATTTTTTCCCCTGTATTTTACAGCTGAATAAAGCCTGTTTCCCCTGCCAAAAATGAGTATATTTTCCCCTTCAAATGCTTTTATTTTCCCCAAAAATGCCATGTGCACATGCTTCACTAGGACAATAACTTAACAGCAGTTGACTTATATCAGCTAGAAGACAGAAAGCTGTCCCTATAGAAATGCCTCTGCTTTGTACCATGCATGCTAAATAGAATTGAAATTAGAAAATCTTATAAAATGTTTGAGTAAATTTCATTTTCAGTTGTTGGAATATGCAACAATGTATGCCCCTTTTCTGAGTTTTCGCGCTATATTTTCCCCTCCATAAAGCCACAGATTGTTTCGAAAATTGAAAAAAAAAAATTCACTGTTAGATATTTTCCAGAAAAATATGTAATAAAATGTCAGGCTGAGTAAGGGTTAAATTTTGAATCAAAACTTTTTCGAAAAAGTCACACTTTATATCCACATGCTTCCTGAATTTGTGTCAAGAATTTACTGTTCTGTGTGTCAATGGATGAATCTCCGACTTGGCCATCTTCGTACACAAAGAAAAATCGTGTACACACGTTGTCCGGTTCAGGACATACCCATATTGAATTGTTCTTCTTCAATGGAGATGTGATCACCTCACATATGGCAATACATGTAATATTGCTAGAAGTTAAGAATCGAGTCTTTGTATCTGACTTGGGCTTGTTTTTGTTCACGCTGTGTGAGCCATAACCCATCCTGGAATACCCCATTGATGTAGAAATATGTGGACTTAGGTAGATCCCTTTACCATAAGCAGCACCATTCACTTGCAACTTTGTACCAGACGCATTCATGAGACCTTGTCTATAAATAGATTATATGATAAATTTTACGGTAAATTTCATTTACACTGTCTGACTGACACTTGAAACTTTACGTAGTTTCATCAAAAGCCATGCTAGACTGATGGAAATTTGACAATGACCTCATAGTGAAGTTTCATTCACAATGACTTTATCTACCATTGAATTTAATTACTGAGTTAGTTCCTAATCTTTCTTTGAGTTCTTTTATTCACTTTGAGTTTCTTCACTTACTTTGATCTTATTTATTCTCTTTGGGTAGGTTTATTTACTTTGTGTAAGTAAGCGGTTTACAATCAAAGTACAAGTGGAATTTGATTAGTTATAGTAAACTAATATGATATATTTTGTACTATCAGTTTAAGATCAAAAATTAGAAAACAATGTGTAAAGCATGTTAAGTTTCAAAAGTTTCTGTAACCTCGGGCCAACAGCATACTAGACTATCCTCTGTACTTGATAATAAAACAGAAAAATTTAATCAAAGTGTTATGCTGATGCCGATGAATACAATAGATCTCTCTATTCTTCGAAAAATGAAACTAGTTAGAGAAATGCAAGTGCATGCAAAACTTTACCTGGATGTCACACCTTTGCTTAAGCCATAATGACTGTTTCAACCAAACTTATCTTTTAAAATAGGCAAGTAAAAGATCAAAGAAAATTCAATATTTTGAAATGTGACAATAAAAGTCTACCTGATTATGGAATGCCAGTTTTCTATACTGGATCCATGAAAGGCAAATGTACTTCCATGCTTTTTCTTGGCTTCTTGAAAGGCTGCCTCCTTTGCTGGGGGGCTTGATAGAAGTAAGAACTGGTGTGGTGTATGCATGAATTCTAGCCGTCTCTCTGGTGGTAACTTCACTATATGCGATCTGAAATATCGCAATTTATTTCTTAATATTTTGAAAACATTTCAAAGTAGTGAAGAAGCACAAATGAATATACAATGAATATCAAACAATTAAATGTCATTAATGTTGGTCTGTCTGAGTAATAATCAAATCTGTCATGGGCATTCTATAATTTTTCAAATTATGGTCAATGTCATATAAAGGTCAAGGTCAAGTTGGCTTTGTCCTCCTTAAAAGTAGTGTCAAAAGGTTTATTAAATTCAAGAATGAAAACACTACATCCTCCATTAATAACAAAAGTTATAACACATATTTATATGTTTTTCATTGTACCTACTGTCAAAGTCAATATATCAGCGATATTTGTCTCTCGATATATCGATATAAAATTTTCCATCAATGACAGCCCTTATTAAACATAGTTTAAAACTTACAAGTTAGCAATAGCTACTGTACCAACCTGTTACTAGTTATAATCCATTGTATTAAGGGATATACACTTCGGTTACTCTGATCCAACTGCTGTTTTAGTGACGACGTCATACATGCCATATCCGACATGCTGGGCATTTCTTGTATCACCTTTTTAATTAAGTTATAGTCACGATTCTTTGGTGTAAACAATAAATTACATGGGTTGTCAGGATCGACAACCGTTGGAAAAGGGTCGAATATAATCTGATTACGACTTGAAAGGGCCGCTGCACGCGTCATATTAATCAGCAAATCAACAACTTCTGCACCTGTTGCAATGTCTTCTGCAGCATCTGCCATAACACCTAAAGTCTGGAATGCGAACACGCAGAGTTCTCTGCTACAAACAGCTGGTTTTAACATTGCACCATTTTGAAATACATGTTGGGCATCACAGATTACGCAATACTCGTTCATTGTTGGAATTCTTTGTCGCACATATCTGAAAACTTGAATCAAGAATCCATCAGCAATACTCGGAACAACTTTGGCATTTTTCCCGTCCAATGTAGACAAAGGCATTAAATTCAAATCCTCAATAAAACGGGAAGTGCTATGTTCAGGCATAACACTGGTTGTGCGTGACAGACCTGGTAGCATACGTTTCAATTTATTTAAAATTGTGGGATGCGACAATTGTCTCTTCAAACCAGTTCTTGCATTCTTTTCTGGTTTTTCTTTTGCCTTATCAGTCTTTGTGCCTTTGAATAATTCATCATTAAATAAATCCATTTCTCCAAACTGAAAAACATTCTCATCCTCAGACAATTGTGATATTGACCTAAAAGGTTTCTGCTTTTTACTATCCATAGAAGATGAGGATTCTGACTTGGAGGGTACTGCTTCAGCACTAACATTCTCAAAGGTTTCAACATTCCCTTCCGCACATTTAATTGGATTTTCAAGAATCAATTTGGACGCTTCATCAATATTTCCATGTGTAATGATTAACGCATTCCTTGCTAAATCAGGTTCGAAACCCATACTTACAAGCTGGGCAATGGCTGCATCCTGAACAATTTCAGAAATAGTGTCCGTCATTGATGCTTCAGCTTTGATGTTTTCCGGAGCGCTTTGTGACTTTCGCATTTTTTCTAACTTCAGATGCTCCTGATAGTCTCTTTGCAAATGAGGCCATTCAGACGACAAAAAGTTCTCAAGAAATTTACGCACTTGACTTCCGAACCCAAAACCCTCTTTCTTAGATGGTTGAAATACTTCAACTTTAGGTGGATTTGACGACTCCAGGTATCGTGATAATGACAAATGCAGCCGTGTTACCAACGGCTCTGTCCTCAAAACTTTCCACGCATCTGCAGTAACCTCATCAAGAAATCCCATTGGAATGTGCAATTCAACGTCAATTTCGTCAATTGATTCAAACAATCGGTAACTAATAGATTTTTCTCCGTAGAGAAATATCAAACTCTCCATATCACGGAATAACTGGGGATTCATGGACGCTTCAATATGTTCGTCACTTGGAATAAAGGGAACATCGCAAATATAATCTCCATCAAATATCTCATCGTCGTCATCTTCGAAACTGGACAGAGCATCGGTGTAGTGAGATGCTGCTGACTCATTGCTAATGGATCTAAAAATAGAAATTGATACTGTATTGCTAAAAATAGATCAACCTTTATCTTAATGGAAATGATACATTGTACAAACAAAAAATTATTGGATAAAATATATATCAATTTCAAAGTTACATTCTCATATGAGCAGTCCTGCAATTAACCTTTTTTATTAGGAATTTGTAACTTTCTGTATTTAGCATTAATATAGAATGCTTACTCAAAGAATCATATTGGATTCATAAGTTTAACACCTTATCTCCTAATGACATGAATGCAAAAGTTTTGTTCAATGTATAGTTAACTTTGTCATCTTGAATTCCTAACTATGAAATTCGTTAACTATCCATGAGACTTCAAATTCAACAGAAGGCCTGTTTACAGACAGCGCGCTCCACTTTTCTTAAAGCAACATTAAAAATAAAATCTGCAAAAAAGTTTGAAATTTGAATATCCTTAATGGTATATTGAGAAAGAAGGCAAACATTCTATATCTATATTGAGAAAGAAGGCAAACATTCTATATCAAAACAAGAGCTGTCGGTAGGACAACAACGCTCGACTATTCTTAGTGCTTGATAGTAAAAAAAGCCTTGATTAAAAGGTAAAATTTTCTCAATAAAAAAAAGGCAAAATTTTTCTTTAACCCATTACTTCATGAGCATTTTGTGAAAAATGGCTGTTTTCATTGAAAAGTCTCCCGTTACAAGTTCAAATTGCTATAATACTATAAAAACTGCTTCAACACTAATCAAACTTGGCACAAATGTTGACTGGACCATTGCCCTTGCAACAACATGCTCAGGCTTAAATTTTCTGTTACCATGGCAACGAGGGGACCATCTCAAAATTGCCAAAAATCACTATTTTGCGTTGATTTTTTCCATCATAATTTGATTTCAAAGTGCTGCAAACTTCTCAATGGATTGAGATAGAGTCTCAAATGCTTTTCAGCGTTGGTTACACGTTACCTTATGATCAATCTGGGGTCATTTATAGCCTCTCACAAGTCCAAATTTTCTTGGCGATGAGGGGGACTCCGCCCCCCTTCAAACCCCCCAAACAGAAGGGGGCACATCCCCCTTTTGGCAACCCCCCTGATGTATCTTTCGCTTTGGGGGCCGCGCCGAAAAAGTGGTCCCACTTTTTTTTTTAACAACATTTCTCAAACAAAAACAAGTGTTAAAGGCCTAAATAATGCATTTTTTTCACCATTTGAAGACCACAAAAAAGGGGGGGGGTGACAAAGGCGTTTAAAAGGCGTGTATATGAAGTAATGGGTTAAATCAATATTACACTTATAGCGCCTTGGAGAGAGTCCTATAATGCTCTCAAAAAAGAGTATAAAATTTCAACATGTTTCAAAGCCTTTTATGTCAATGAACTTTGAAAATATTTGAGGTGTTTTACAAAAACTTTAACGTAAAAATTCTAAGTCGAAAAAAGGGGCATAATTCTGACAAAATGCTTGATAGAGGTTTACCTCTTCCTGTCTAACAGTTGGGGTCCATGATGGTGAACAAGTGTGCAAAGTTTCAAAGCCATATGTCAATGGACTTTGAAAATATTTGAGGTATTACAAAAACTTTAACATAAGTGGTTACGCCGAAGCCGACGCTGACGCCGACGCAGACGCTCTTACGCAGCTTATTCTTATTGAATAGTCGAGCTAAAAAGGAGGGAAAAAAGGAAATAATAATGGCTTTCTGACGGTGTTTGGGAACAGTGTTTGTACTGACATGGCCAGGGATAAACATACAAGAATCTGTAAGACTTGGGGTACTATAATAATATCAGGAACAGAGAGATCATATGAAAACAATACATAAACATATATAAGGTTTCACTCTTACCTA